>NW_017677733.1:7856-27689 GCF_001879085.1 Nicotiana attenuata
AGGTAAGTCCCTTGGCCTAAATACATGGAACTTTGATAGATTTAACATGGAAATTGGTTGAAATTCTTCAAAAAGGGGTAAAGCTAGGGCTTGAGTTTTGATATTTTAAATTGGGATTTGATAGGTCATTTGAGCTCGGATTTGGGAGTTCTTGCTATGTATGAACTCGTGGAGAGACGAGGAATCCGGTAATGTGAGTTTTGTAATTTTTCGAGAAGTGGGCCCGGAGCTCGGGTTTTGCTAGTTTCGAGATTTCTGCTATTTCTCGATTGTTTTCGATTGGGTATTGTTCCCTTAGCATATTGTGATGTATTCGCTCTGATTTTGGTTAGATTCGACGCGCGTGGAGGCCGATTCGAGGTGAGTAATAGTTGTAAATGATATCCTGAGGGTTTAAAACCCCGGATTTGCACATCATAGTGCTGTATTGTGGTGACTTGCACGCCAGGTATGAGCGTGGGGTAGAGCACCGTTGGGGATGGTGATTTGGTCCGTCCCAGTTGTTGATTTTACTGCGTAATTGACTAAAACCTGCTTGATGCTATCGTGATTTGGGCTGATTGCCATGTTTTGGGCTTCGTGCCGATTATTTGAATCCTTTAGGGATTATTGTCACTGTTTTCATGACACTTAGCATATTAAATGATTTCAGTCCTGAGTTAAACCCTGTTTTGAAATGTGCAGTCATATTGTTAAAGTTTAAAGACTTAAATTGCATTTTTCTGATGTTTTGAGTTAAAAGCTATTACTTGACATTGCCCGAGTGGCTCATTTGCATGTTCTGGACTGAGGATTGATCGGGCTGCACGCCGCAGCGATACTATGATGATATTGCGCTTGGGCTGTAGGAGCCCCTCCGGAGTCTGAACCCCCACAGTGAGCGCGGGTACCCAAATGGATCGGGCTGCGCGCCGCAGCAGTCATATGCATTGCATTGCATTCATGCATTGGTTCTTGTTTGTACTACGTGTCATGACATTTAGCACTCTCATATCATTGGCATCCATGCTATTGCTTGTACTGTTTACCAGACGCCCTGGTGTTAACTATTTGTGGAGTGCTGTGCCCGAGGGACTGACTTATGTGCGGACTTGCACTATCTGATTACGCGTTCATTTGCTTGACTGTTGGAAAAAGATGTTTTCAAAAGAGGTTTTAAACTGAGCCAGATATTTTCTAAAGGATTTTCACGGTTTTACTGTTTTCTCAAAGAGTGGTACTGTCCTATATAGCATGATGGAGTGCTCTTACGTGATTTCTTGCCTCTCACTTATTATTTACTCTTATGACTCACTGAGTTGGAAGTACTCACTTTACTCCCTGCACCTCGCGTGCAGTTGCAGGTATTGTTCACCCGGTAGCGGGTTATTAGCTGATTGAAGGTATGGCTATTGTAGCTGAGTAAGGTGACCGCCAACGTTCGCGGCACCGGATGTTGTCTTTTGATTTCCAGGATTTTTCCTTATATATTATTATTGGCCCTGTAGTTGTGTTCAGGTTTCTTTAGATGCTCGTGACTTGTGACACCCCGGTCGGGTTGTGTTGGGTTGTACATACTGGTTATTATTGTCGTTAAGCTATATTTATCTATACATTTATGTTTAATAATTGTTAAAGAAACGGATTGGGTTAGTTGGCTGGCCTTGTCTTCACGAGAGGCGCCATCACGACCAGGTATGGAAATTGGGTCGTGACATTGACACCTTGCAAAGTTATTCAAGAGTCACTTAATGGCTCATGTATGTGGCTGTCACGTTTTTGGCTTTAAGCTTATCCAATAACTTAATTGTAAGGCCCCGAAAAAATTTCGCTAAGTAATTTAGGATTTCATGGTGCCACGTAGGCTAATTATAATATTTTATGTGCTATTAACATGGTGGGCATCAATTGGACTTGGTAAATAAGTGTAAGAGTCTTATGGTAAGTAATTTGGGGCCCAAGGAAAGGCCTAAGCCTAAGTAATATTGGAAAATTTCATAATAGGCTAAGATTCCAAATGAGTTTGCACAAGTCCACACTTTGAACGAGCATATCTAAATATGTATAAGGTTTTATGTGATGAACAACCTATCATATGAAAGGTCTTCGAGTCTAGTTTCCAATGCTTCAAACCGTTCGTCATTTGGACATTCCTACACAAAGTTATGATCAAATTACCAAATGCTGAAAAAATGCGATCCTGTGTCGAATCTGCGATCGCAAATATGTCGCATTTTTGACTCTGCGATCGCAGATCTGTCGTAGATTGGGCCAGTGTTTCCCAGTTTTGGGCACCTATTTCGCGATGCATTCTGCGGCCCACATTCTTGTTTTGCGGTCCATTATGCGATCGCAGACCCGATTTCGGAGGCTTATTTTTCCTATTTTTATAACCCGACCCCATTTTAATATATAGTCTTTGGGGCTTCATTTGGGGTCATTTTCTACTGATTTTAGAGAGAGTTGAGAGCATATAGAGAGAGAAAGAGAGATAGAAGGAGCCTAGCTTCATAATCACCCATCTCTTGCTCAAGTCTTCAAGAATCAAAGAACCCAATCATATGTTCTTCATCTAAGAGGTAAGGTTCTATACATTAGATTTAATTTCGAGTTTGGGGCATAAGATGGGTTATTAAGGTATGATTCTTGGGTTAATAGCATTATGTATACATGCATGTACAAATTAGGTTTGTGGGAAGATTGTTGAACATAAATAAGTAAAGATTGGGTTGGGGAATGAAGGAAACCTTGTAAAAGAGATTTGAAATCAAGATGCTCAACTAGTATTTGATAAAATGCTCAAATGAGCTAAAACCATGAATACCTTCCTAATTTGTGTTCAATTTTGTGATGTCTCAAAGTAGATTGGGATTGCTAGAATTTTCGGAACGTCGTAGCAACTTAAAGAAAGCTTAAACAAGGTATGTATGGCTAAAACCCTGTCTTTTAGAAATTAAGCTCCATTGGTGCTTGTGTAAATGTGGTAAGACTCAAGTTTGGGTCCTTGCATTGATTGTTATTTTACATGAATTGGTGTTGTAACCTTATATGCGTGAAAGATGTGTCTCAACATGATCAATGTGCTATCTTGATAACTCGAAAGGGGCAAAAGATATGCATTATGTATTGAAATGCTTAGTCCTTAAATTTAGATTGAAGTTGCATTGTTGTGCCATCTACGTGAAGTCTTATCTATGCTTACAATTTAAATTGCTCTTGTGTGCACCTACTGTCCTAAATGGCAAAGCTAATATTGAAATTGGGAACGATGTAAAATGCGGCCTAGTGCCAAGAATGATGTGATAAGTTGTGGCCCCAAGTGCCTATGAAATGATATACGTGAAACGAAATGATTAATGAGAAGGGAACAACGCCTTGGTAAGGCGGCCTAGCCGATCGAGCCAAGATGGGACTCCGCTCAAGATAGCGGTGGTATTGTGAATGAATTCCGGAAAAAGGGAAAATGAGATTGTGATTGAAGTATATGTCTCAAGTGAGGCAACCTAGCCGATCGGGTCGAGATCGGACTCCGCTCAAGATAGCGGTGGTATTGTGAACAAATGATGAATAGTGTGAAATGCACCAAACTAAAGGCTATGGAAACATGATGTGGAAATTGTGTGATTCTTTATTATTGATAATGTTGTTATCGTTTAAAGCTTTTGAGTTATACTTGTGATTTCCTTATCTTTGTATGAAAGTTCTTTCTAACTAGGTGGTGTTTAGTTATACATACTAGTGCTATTTGATGGCACTAACGTCCCTTTTGCCGGGGGCGCTACGTCTTTAAATGGATGTAGGTGTTTCTATAGCAGGCAGTGTTGGTAGCAGCTAGTGCCGCATCATCCTTTCAGCTGACTTGGTGAGCCCCACTTCATTTCGGGGTCCTATTTCATTTGTTCATCATGTACTTTGTATTTGAGGTAAGCCGGAGCCTTGTTACCGGCATTTCCATATTACATTCCCTGTCAGTTGTGTTTAGAGGCTCCGTAGACAGGTTCTGGTAGTGTCGGGTATTGGAATTAAAGTAGAAATATTGATGTTTGGCAAAGATTTATAAAACTTGTAATATTTTGATAATTGTGTTTTAAGCTGCTAATGGAAATGAAATGGAAGTTATTAATGAAATACTTACTAAGTATGATTAATGGAGTCCATCTCCTATTTATTCATGAATTAGTTTGGGTAGAATGAAGCCTAACAGGCTTGCTCAGTTGGGTTTACCCGGTTGAGCGCCGATCGTGCTCCTCGGTTTTTGGGGCGTGACAAACTTGGTATCAGAGCCTAAGGTTTTAAAGTGTCCTAGGATGTCTCGGAGCCGTGTCTAGTAGAGCCCTTCTTATCGGTGTGTAGTTGACCACATCTATAAGTTGGAGGCTATTCAGACATTTAGAAATTTCACCCTTCTTTGATACTCCAATCGTGCGATAGAGCTCATTTTAGGGATTTAGTTTTCTCTCCAAGCCTTACTCTCAAAATGAGTAATCATGATACCATAATCCGCGAATTTGAAGCCATGAGGGGAGTGATCCCACCATTGAGTGTGAGGGGATTGCCCAAGGACTTGTTAGGAGAATGTATTGAGCTGTGGAGGGATTGGTAGAACCTATCGCTAAGAGGGGAGTGTCCTTGTCCCTATTGATGTCACTGCACCACCAAATCCTATAGTATATCGGCATGGTACCAACGTACGTTAGGGATGTGGAGTCGAGGGGCATCGATTCAGCTATTGCCCTATCAACCAAAGGTCACCAAGTAAGTCACTACTTAGCACAACCAACGTACTCTTGTTGTATATGTACATCCATATTGAAGAATCCTCATAAACATGGTCTTAATAAGACGTGAGTCATAAAGACTTGTGTGTTCCTACTCCTTGAAGGAGCCGTATTGTTCGTGAATCCACTCTATCACAAATTCTCTTATTTACATCCTTTTGTGGAATTAAGTTCTATAAATACGTCCTTGAATGGGGTTATAACTCTAGGATTAATACTTCCCACTTTCTTTCCTAAAATTCTCAACAAGGGACTATATCCGATGAATTTCTTACAGAATATTTTATTTAAATGGGCAACATCTGCCAACTTGTGCCTACGCATGCACTGTCGTAAAGTTTACCTATGTGGTGTCAAGTTCCATGTAAGGTATTCCAGTGTTGCGATCCTTCTCGAGTCACTCTTTTACTCACTTGTGTATATGGCTTATATGGTTTGAACAATCACTCTACTCTCTTGCGAGTATCATCATGAAAGCTTCTCAATGTCTAGTAACATAAGAGCATAACTTAACACCTATCACATGAGTGCATGTCAATCGAAATGGTCACCGTGTGCATAAAGTCTCTCTGAAAATTTAAATCCTCACATCCCCGTCGTAGGAAGATCTTGTGTCGCCATCTTAGTATAACTTTCGTGTCCACTTGGGACATCCCGCAGTAAGTAGCCCACTTTGTTCCTAGTATTGTGGTTGCTCGTGACGTGGTCGTGTATTGCAGTTGGAAGTTAATATAGCAGAAGCATGTCTAGCTCATAACAAATGTTTATTTTCTCTTTACACCTCCACAACATGTGTTAATTGTGTTCCTTAGTTAGTGAATTCATTGTGCTAGTTTTCCAACACTTGTTCGATAACCATGAGAGAACATATCCTTCTATGTGTCATTATAACACTTCCTTTATCATAAGAACCCTTACTAGGCTCTCCGTCAAGACCAAGCGCACCTTTGGAGGTTTTCGTAGCACAATGCCTGTTTCTCCTATTTTCTGTCTTTCATTAGCATCTGGGTACTTCTCAAGTCAAAATCCATGGAGAACTCATTATGAACATTTGCAAACCTTCCATGATTATTTTATACTATCTCATTGGGTTCCCACCTCACTTCAAGTTCATCAAAGGTTGATAGCATGCCGCAATTGCTGAGATTGAATGATCTCCTTTTGATAATGGATTATCTACACATGTGCTAGTCCAACGATCTGCTTATCAGTCTAACTCTCGCCTTTTGGTTTTGGGTTGACCAAGGAGCAATACACCTAGTAACACATTCGTATGCCAAAGCTTCTCTCTCAGTCAAGTCTTATAGCATCTACCAATTTGGCTGGTAATAGTTGGTTGTGTAGAAGTGTGCTGTAGTGCTTCCTTGTGAAGTAGAGTTGCTAACCATAATTGGATTTTTGAATTCTGGAGCTATACATCACGTGACTACATACAGAGATCTTCTTTCAAAAATGTAGCTTCTCGTAATCGCTTTATATTACCACCATTCCTAGTGGTTACAATTTAAAGGTTACTTCCATAAGGCTCTCTCACTTTCTTTTCATTTGTCTTGCATCATGTGTTGTTTACCCGTAATCTTCAATGCGATATTATCTCAATGTCTCGACTAGTTATCCAACTATATGATCTGATTTAATTAACCTCACTTTTATGTACTCTACAAGCGCCCTAAGAGTGGGCAAATTTCCCCTTTTCTACAGACTTCTAATGTCTTCAACTCTGTTTAAGCTTGCCGATTCAAAACGATGCTCTTAGTTGTGCTGCCTTACTATCTATTTTTCATCTAGTAACTCTCCTCGTGAATCTCATTTTATGCCTTATGGCGTCAAGGGTCGGGGTATGTCCCTTTTGTTAAAATAAAAAGATATTGCTCGTACTCCTTATGAGATGTTCTCCTAAACAATCATCTACCTGCTCTACTTGCCCATGTGACTAGATAACCTAGGCTACTTTTCCCCGATAAATGCATTAAGACGTCTCATTTTTTCAAACTTATCCATGCGGGCACTTTGAGGCCTTGTTTTATACCAACTCGTAATGGTTTTAAGTACTTTCTTGCCATTGTTGACGATTTTCTAGGACTACGAGGGCTTGTCTCATGGGTTTCAAAAGTAATGATTTTCCTTAAAGTTCAAGCTTAAATTGCCATGATTTCAAACCAAAGTGTGTCCCCTTTTCAAAAGTCTTAAATGGGTCGGATTAGATGGGTTACGTGGCCTTCTGCTCATTCGGCTTCTAGGATCATTGACAACGTCATTGTCATGTGCAGGAAATTTTGCTACCTCTGGCATTCCACCGCCTTAGGAAGGGTTAGATTGTTCGAATTATGATAATCTCATAANATACTCTGCTTGGCGCATAAATGGATTCCTGAATAATTCCAGCCCAATCTTGAACTCCGTTGCTCCTTACTGTATTGGATCTATTTGGTATTAAAGGTTCAAACGTGTCAAAGTCACCCTGTGATCACATACATTTAGTAGGTAGTTTTATGGTCAATTTATTATAGCACATCTTAGAGTAATCGTGAAGGTCACCACGAGTTTAGTTTAGGTGATCACATAGAGATTTAGAATTCAGGAGGGTGAACCGGTTATTCTCAAAATTTTCCCCTGTAGATGTTATGTGAATTGATGATGAAGGGTACGTAAGCGCATTTCCCATTAGGTCGCACTAGGAGTGTGATGTTTCCCCATAGTTGTTCCTCATGAATTTGTGTTTTCATATGTCTATGTCTAAGAAGGTAGGTGGAGATCATTTGTGTATCACCCTGGTGTAAATTATTGAAGGTGAATGTTAATGGATAGTTAGCTTATGCGAGGTATCTAGCTGTCATCCTTGTTAGATAAGTTTGGAGGTTGGGGTTGTTTCCGTGAATGTGTTATGGAAAAGCCTATTAGTATAAGAGGTCACACTGAAGGCCGAGAGTGTTGTAATAATAAGGTATTTTCTCTTGATTGTATAGCAGTTGGTTTTGATATGAAAAGTACCTTCTAGGTGTTATGATTTAAAAATGTGCAGTCCATGTCCAGGTATCATCGTGATAATGTAGTGTTTGTAATGCTGAGGTTCATGTTATTGATATATACATTGTGGTGCTTTGTCAAGTTGTGGATGTGTTTTTAGGATGGTTTTGGTGGTTCTCTAGCAGGTGGATAGGCCTAGTTACAAAGGAGACTCTGCCGAAAATTCTGAAAAATTTAGGAGATAGTCAAAATTTAGGGACTTGAGGTAGATGAGAAAAAAAGATATATTAAGTTAAGCGTTTAGGGCGGACTCTACTCCTCATTCGAGGACGAATGATCCTGTGGGGGGGGGGGGGGGAGGATGTAAGGCCCCGGAAAAATTTCGCTAAGTAATTTAGGATTTCGTGGTGCCATGTAGGCTAATTATAATATTTTATGTGCTATTAACATGGTGGGCATCAATTGGACTTGATAAATAAGTGTACGAGTCTTATGGTAAGTAATTTGGGGCCCAAGGAAAGGCCTAAGCCTATGTCAAATTGGAAAATTTCATAATAGGCTAAGATTCCAAATGAGTTTGCACAAGTCCACACTTTGAACGAGCATATCTAAATATGTATAAAGTTTTATTCGATTAACAACCTATCATATGAAAGGTCTTCGAGTCTAGTTTCCAATGCTTCAAACCGTTCGTCATTTGGACATTCCTACACAAAGTTATGATCAAATTACCAAAGGCTGGAAAAATGCGATCCTGTGTCGAATCTGCGATCGCAAATATATCGCATTTTTGACTCTGCGATCGCAGATCTATCGCAGATTGGGCCAGTGTTGCCCAGTTTTGGGCACCTACTTCGTGATGCATTCTGCGGCCCACATTCTTGTTTTGCGGTCCATTCTGCAATCGCAGACCGATTTCGGAGGCTTATTTTTCCTATTTTTATAACCCGACCCCATTTTAATATACAGTCTTTGGGGCTTCATTTGGGGTCATTTTCTGCTAATTTTAGAGAGAGTTGAGAGCATATAGAGAGAGAAAGAGAGAGAGAAGGAGCCTAGCTTCATAATCACCCATCTCTTGCTCAAGTCTTCAAGAATCAAAGAACCCAATCACATGTTCTTCATCTAAAAGGTAAGGTTCTATACATTAGACTTTAATTTCGAGTTTGGGGCATAAGATGGGTTATTAAGGTATGGTTCTTGGGTGTAATAGCATTATGTATACATGCATGTACAAATTAGATTTGTGGGAAGATTGTTGAACATAAATAAGTAAAGATTGGGTTGGGAAATGAAGGAAACCTTGTAAAAGAGATTTGAAATCAAGATGCTCAACTAGTATTTGATGAAATGCTCAAATGAGCTGAAACCATGAATACCTTCCTAATTTGTGTTCAATTTTGTTATGTCTCAAAGTAGATTGGGATTGCTAGAATTTCCGGAACGTCGTAGTAACTTAAGGAAAGCTTAAACAAGGTATGTATGGCTAAAACCCCGTCTTTTAGAAATTGAGCTCCATTGGTGCTTGTGTAAATGCGGTAAGACTCAAGTTTGGGTCCTTGCATTGATTGTTATTTTACATGAATTGGTGTTGTAACCATATATGCGTGAAAGATATGTCTCAACATGATCAATGTGCTATCTTGATAACTTGAAAGGGGCAAAAGATATGAATTATGT
Organism: Nicotiana attenuata; assembly: GCF_001879085.1. Taxonomy (NCBI): domain Eukaryota; kingdom Viridiplantae; phylum Streptophyta; class Magnoliopsida; order Solanales; family Solanaceae; genus Nicotiana; species Nicotiana attenuata. The sequence continues at coordinate 17,261 of NW_017677733.1, forward strand.
ATTAAAATGCTTAGACCTTAAATTTAGATTGAAGTTGCATTGTTGTGCCATCTACGTGAAGTCTTATCTATGCTACAATTTAAATTGCTCTTGTGTGAACCTACTGTCCTAAATGGCAAAGCTAATATTAAAATTGGGAACGATGTAAAATGCGGCCTAGTGCCAAGAATGATGTGATAAGTTGTGGCCCCAATTGCCTATGAAATGATATACGTAAAACGAAATGATTAATGAGAAGGGAACAACGCCTTAGTAAGGCGGACTAGCCGATCGGGCCGAGATCGGACTCCGCTCAAGATAGCGGTGGTATTGTGAATGAATTCCGAAAAAAGGGAAAATGAGATTGTGATTGAAGTATATGTCTCAAGTGAGGCAACCTAGCCGATCGGGTCGAGATCGGACTCCGCTCAAGATAGCGGTGGTATTGTGAACAAATGATGAATAGTGTGAAATGCCCCAAACTAAAGGCTATGGAAACATGATGTGAAAATTGTATGATTCTTTATTATTGATAATGTTGTGATCGTTTAAAGATTTTGAGTTATACTTGTGATTTTCTTATCTTTGTATGAAAGTTCTTTCTAACTAGATGGTGTTTACTTATACATACTAGTGCAATTCGATGGCACTAACGTCCCTTTGCCGGGGGCGCTACGTCTTTAAATGGATGTAGGTATTTCTATAGCAGGCAGTGTTGGTCGTAGCTAGTGCCGCATCATCCTTTCAGCTGACTTGGTGAGCCCAACTTCGTTTCGGGGTCCTGTTTCATCTGTTCATCATGTACTTTGTATTTGAGGTATAGCCGGAGCCTTGTTACCGACATTTCCATATTACATTACTCTTCAGTTGTGTTTAGAGGCTCCATAGACAGGTTGTGGGTAGTGTCGGGTATTGGAATTAAAGTAAAAATATTGATGTTTGGCAAAGATTTATAAAACTTGTAATATTTTGATAATTATGTTTTAAGCTGCTAATGAAAATGAAATGGAAGTTGTTAATGAAATACTTACTAAGTATGATTAATGGAGTCCATCTCCTATTTATTCATGAATTAGTTTGGGTAGAATGAAACCTAACAGGCTTGCTCAGTCGGGTTTACCCGGTTGAGCGCCGGTCGTGCTCCTTGGTTTTTGGGGCGTGACATTAATTAACTTGTTAATCTCCCACTAACCAACAATTAACCAATTATCCACATAATTAAGAATTATCTTAAATTACTTAAAATACTACTCATTTTTAGCACACCTTATACACTTGACTTATCATGGTCATGTGGTTCCTTGTATGGCACTAGTCCACAAATACCGGGTATTATAGCTCGGGTCATATTTTTTCTCAAAATGACAACTTTCGACGAAACTCATTTTCTTCGATCCGCTTACCCTCTCACCTTTATGAATTTACTCATCACTTGTTTGAAATAACATAATGCTTATAATCTCACAATAATTCCATTCCCGAACTTACGTCGATTTACGACGAAACTTAACATACGAAAATGCGGGATGTAACATCTCATTTCCGAGCTTTCATCAATTTATTTATGGCGTACTTTCACGTACGAAAATATGGGGTGTAACATCATTCCCCATGCTTTAGGGAAGCGTCTTCCTGAATAACCTTTACAGGTTACTCTTCTGTTGTCTATTTTATTATCGCCGGAACGCAATCTGAAATTCTCATGATGTCGACTATTATCAAATCACTCAGTCCCTAATCCATGTTTAGTTTATCTTATTTGCCATCCTATACTGATTTCTATTACTCTGGAGGTCTAGCTTTTCCTTCTGGTAATCACGTTAGAGTCACGAACTTATTTCTGGAAATGAAGATATGACTTTATCGCCTATACTCTTTTGTTGTCCGAAGGCATGACTCCTCTCGTCTTTTCCTTCACTTGACTATATACTCTGTAATACTGTCATTCATTTTTTTTGTTTGATCTACTATTGTCATCCATGCATCATATCTTACTCATAATGCTTCATTAAATCTCTTCTCATTTCCCGCTAACATTACTATCTATCACTTTATTTTGAAAATTTCAACAGGACATTCGTTTGCTTTTAGCTCCCCTTGCTCCATCTACTGGCTCCTTGGGTTGCCTAACATTCTTTCTCTACTAGGGACGGGAGCCACACTAAGGTAATATTTATCCCTTTCAAGGCTTCCAGTGCCTATCTTTGTAGTACTCATATCTAGCTGTACTATTTTAGAGTGCACCATCTAGGTGTCTCATAAGAATATCTATTAGCACATTTGCAATATCCTCCAGAAATGTCAACTAACGCAAACAATCCATCCACCATTTTGGCCGCTTTAACCCCAGCCGGATCCTGATATCCATCCTTCTCTTATACTACTTCTGTTAGCTTCCATAGGGCATAAATGAGATGGGTGTGGCCAATTGTACATACCTCTGTTACAGTTGAAGGTAACTCAAAATGCTTATATCTCTCTTCCTGAATTGTAGATAATGATAATTTTCACTAACTAGGTACCTCGTACCCTTCTTCACCTTGCTTCCTTTACTTGTTGAAACATGTATCTATCTTCTAAATCTCTCATTGCCTTTTACCATAGGGGTGGATAGATATCCTTGTCTTAAGGATCCTTATCAAGAGGCTTACACGTCTTAGTACACACATGATCTACTGAAGACCTTACATTTACTCATCATAAGCATCATGAAAAATCGAGTTCCTCTGATTCAACTGTTCCATAGCCACATTCAATCCCTTACCAACCATCTTTCTAGATGTAGGCATCGTCGTATTATGAATAAGATAGAGTTTAGGAAAGTGAGTTCTTACAACTGAGCTCTACTACACGATCTAGAGTAAGAAGAAAGAGTGACAGTCCTAAATGTCCTGTAGCCTCCTGCTTAAAGTGTGGTGCACAACACACCCATAAACAAGACTCTACTAGACACGGCTTGTAGATAAAAAATATGATAGTGTTACAGAGTCTATAGTCAAGGGAAGGAAAAGACGAGAGGTGACAAGTCTTGAGACAATAAAAGAATATTGACCATAAAGTCATATCCTCATTTCGAGAAATAAGTTCGTGACTCCAACGCGACTGCCAAAAGGAAAAGTTAGTTCCCAGAGTAATAGAAATAGGTATGGACTGGTGAACAAGATAAACTAAACATGAATTAGGGACTGAGTGATTTGATAATAGACAACATCATGAGAATTTCAGAGATTGCATTCCGACGATAATAGAATGGACGACCGAAGAATAATCTTTAAAGGTCATTCAGGAAGACGCTTCCCTAAAGCAAACAATGAGAGCAAAGTTAAGCTCAAGGGACTATGTGTGCCGGTTACACTAAGTGTCACTTTCGTGAGTATGAAATTTTGTTATCCTTGGTGCAAAAGGATTACCGCAAGGCGAGTAAGGATCATCAATAATGTGAAAAGACACCAAAGATGAAAAGGTAAAACATCTATAGATCATCGTAGCTCTAAATCTTAGTACTCCCCTAAAGGGGGAATATGGAGTGATGTGGCATGAAGTCAGAATTAAGTGGTTCTAGTAATCATGAAATGGTAAAGGAAGAATGCGGTAAAAAAATGAAAAAGGAATGAGATTACACTTATTCAACTCCTACGTATATGCTATGATTCTAGAATATTAAGCAAGTACGACGCCAAGGAGAGGAGATAAGGTGTGACGACCCGACCCGTCGTCTCATGAGAACCGCTCCGTTTCCTCCATTTCCTGCTTCGTTATGCTTCATTATCAGCGTCTTGTGTGAACGAGTTGAATTGGGTTGATTTTTGGAAGGAAATGAGACACTTAGTCTCTTTAAGGAAGGCTTGTTTTGGAAAAGTCAACCGGATGTTGACCTATGAGTTAAAGGGCTCGGATGTGGATTCCGACGATTCAGTTAGCTTTGGTGGATGATTTGTGACTTAGGAGTGTGATCGGAAGTTATTTTGGAGGTCCGGTAGAATTAGGCTTGAATTGGCGAAGTTAGTATTTTGGCGATTTCCGGTTGATAGGTGAGATTTTGGTCCGAGGGTCGGAATGGAATTCCGAGAGTTGCAGTAGCTTCGTTAGGTGATTTGGGATGTGTGTGCAAAATTTCAGTTGATTCGGAGGTGTTTTGGTCGGGTTTTTGATCGAATGCAAGTTTCGGAAGATTTGTATGAACTTAGGCTTGAATTTGATGTAATTTGATGGTTTAAGTGTTATTTGTGGTGTTTTGATGATTCGAGCAAGTTTGAATAAGGTGTTGGATCATGTTTGTATTTTTGGTTGAGGTTCCGGGGGCCTCAGGGTGAGTTCGGATGGTTAAACGGAGAGTTTCGGAAATTTTGCATGGTTAAGGTCTGCTGGTATCTGGTATTTTCGCACATGCGGTTATGGGACCGCAGGTGCGGTCACGCAGAAGCGGAGGTGAGTGTTGCAGAAGCGGAAATGTTGGAGCTGGGTTGGACCGCAGATGCGGATAGGGAGCCGCAGATGCGGCTGGGTGACCGCAGATACGGCCAGGGGCTTTAATTGAGATTTTCGCAGGAGCGGACATTGGACTGCAGGAGCGGACGCCGCAGAAGCGAGATAGTGACCGTAGATGCGGTTTTGCCTGGGCAGATTTATTTAGTTTCATCTTCGCAAATTTTTGAAGGGTTTCACATTATTAACTCGGACTTGGAGAGTTTTTGGGCGATTTTGAAGAGGGTTTCAAGGGCTTTGATCAGGTATGAACTCTTGGACTTAAAAACATGATTTTATGGTGTAAATACACGGGTTAGAGTTGAAAAACTTAAGAAATTAAAGGTCAAAAATGGTGGTTTAGGGCTTGAACCTAAGAGAGCTTAAACTAGGGATTTGAGGGGTCAGATGGACTCCGATTCTTGTGATTTTGATATGTATAGACTCGTGGCGAGATAAGGAATCCGTTGGTGTGGAAGTTTCTGAGTTTCGAGGAGTGGGCCCGGGGCTCGGGTTTTGCCAATTTCGGGATTTTTAATATTTTTCGATTGTTTTCGATTGGGTATTGTTCCTTTGGCATATTGTGACGTATTCCTTGTGGTTTTGGTCAGATTCGATGTGCGTGGAGGACGATTTGAGGGGCAAAGGCGTCGCGAGCTAGAGATTTCACCGGTTCGAGGTGAGTAATGATTGTAAATGATATTCTGAGGGTTTGAAACCCCGGATTGCACATCATAGTGCTATGTTGAGGTGACTTGCACGCCGGTTAGCGGGCGTGGGGTAGAGCACCATTGGGGATTATGAGTTAGTCCATCCCGATTAATGATTTTACCACGTATTTGATTGAAATAAGTTTGCTATCATCATTATTTGGGCTGAATATCATGTTTGGGCTTCGTGCCAACTAATTGAACCCTTCGGGGATTGTTGTTGATAATTCCTCACTGATTTAATTATATATATTTGAACTCAGTCATGTTATTTCCTACTGTTTTCAAAACTCAGCCATGTTCACTCAGTTTTAATACTCAAATGATATTTAAATGATGTTTGGGCTGAGAAAAACTGTTTTATTGTTGCCCGAGTAGCTTATGTGATTTTGTTGACTGAGTAAGGCCGAGGGCCTGTATTGTGAGGATACTTATGGATCGGGCTGCGCGCCGCAGCAGTGTTATACTGTTATTGATATGAGGCTGAGGGCCTAGTTTGATGCCACAAGATGGCTTGATATTGCGCTTGGGCCGTAAGGGGCCCCTCCCGGAGTCTGCACACCCCCAGTGAGCGCCGTCGACAATAAACGGAGCGGGCTGCACGCCGCAATGGTACCGGTACTGTTTGATGTGTTTACCTTATTTCATTGTCTGCCATTATATGCTGTTTGTGCTACTTCTTGCAATATTTACCTGTTGCTCTGGTATTATCTGATAACCGAGTGTTGTGCCCGAGAGGCGGACATCTGTGCTTATCTGCACTATTTGTTTTACATTCAATTGCATAATTGTTGAAAAAGTCATTTTCAAAAGAGGTTTTAAACTGAGCTAAGATATTTCTAAAGTTTTTACAGCTTCACTGCTTTTCTCTCAAAGTGTTTTTCACTGTCCCTATATAGCATGATGGTTTGCTTTACGTGATTTCTTACTGCTCAGTTGTTATTTACCCTTATTACTCACAGAGTTGGAGTACTCACTTTACTCCCTGCACCTCGCGTGCAGATGCGGGTATTTGTTCACCCGGTAGCGAGTTTTGGCTGATCAGAAGCAGAGCTATAGGAGTAGCGAGGTGACTGCCTGCGTTCGCAGCACCATTTTTCTCTCTTTTGGTTCATTATTTCGGCTTTGTATATTTTAGGTCTTGTAGTTGTATTTATACTCTGATAGATGCTCGTGACTTGTGACACCCCGATTTGGGCTGTGTTTGGGTTTTATTCTGCACTTATTAAAGAGATCTTTTAATAGACTGTGGTTACTTAATCATATTAAAGCTGCTTATTAATGTTAACTATTCTAAAAAGATAAGTTGGATTAATTGGCTGGCCTCGTCTTCACGAGAGGCGCCATCACGACCGGGTCCGGGTTTAGGGTCGTGACAAGTTGGTATCAGAGCCTAGGTTACTAGGTCTCACGAGTCATGAGAAGGTTTAGTAGAGTCTCGCGGATCGGTACGGAGACGTCTGTATTTATCCTCGAGAGGCTGTAGAACCTTTAGGAAAACTTCACATTCTTGAATTCTTATCGTGCGTCCTTGATTCAGCTTGAAAAGAAACTCTTGAAATTCGTTCCACGCGTTTGTATGCGCGCATGAGCGCTCAGTATCGGATGTGCCTTGATGGCTTGTGATTCCTCGATCGAGGGGCGAGATGTAATCTCTGTGAGTTTATGTTGTGCCAGTCTGGAGGACTTGAGGCCGGATCTTTGCCTATGGCTTGAGCACCGAGGTGCTGATTGTGTGGGCAAGTGTTTTGAGCTTATATGCTCGGTATAGTCCCTATTAGCAGGAATGGCGGTTGGATATCCAGGTGATGAGTACGTTAATACTGCGAGATGTATCTATATGACTTGGTAGTGACGAAGAAGTCTGCTGAATAATAGATGAACTGTTAAGTGTTCGATTCCTATTGTGATTTGATGTGTAGCTCGAGTTATGGGCGCGTAAAGAATCGTTTCGTGTCTCCTAGTTGGGGAGTGAAGTGCATTTCATGTGGCGGTATGAGTACAGACTCAAGAACACTAAGAGGCTGTGTAATGTGTATGACGATGGAAGGTATACGGAAATGTTAAATTGAGGCGAAGCAGGTGGGTTATCTCCTGCGGGGTGTTATTAAGAAGTATGATCCTTATGTGTATGTTAGAAGGTCTCAGGTATAATTGAAGGGTACGTGTTGAAATTTGAGATTTCGGATTGCTTAAGAGAGTGGGCTTCACTATTACGGGTTTGAGTGCGAGATTTGCAGAAGAGTTAATCTCACTATGAAGGATTGAGTTTAATCTCACTATGATATTAAGGCAGCAATAGAGTATATGCGTTATGAGTTGTTGGGAGTGTTTTGATCCATGGCTTCGAGCCAAGTTGGGGAGTTCGCTATTGATTAGCTAATTGTACGGTTATGTGCTATGTTGGTTCCGGTTTGAGGCATGCTGGCGAATCAGTTCTGGTTGCGGAAATTAAGCCGAGGATGGCACAAGGGAAGGAAAATTTTGATAAAGGTTACATGGTGCTTCGTAGATGTGTGAGAATCACAGGATGTCTTAAGCTGTTGTTGGTAAGGAATGCTCGGTGCATGGAGCAGGAAGATGTTTGTTTGTATTGGGATGAGGTCATATCCTGCGGTGTCAGAGTGCTAAGGAGGCACGGGTGGTTAAGTTCGTTTGATCAGGTAAATTGCAGTTTGAATAAGAAGTAAATGACTCTCGAGAATGGTTTTAATGTGTTCAAGATTCTACATGTAGCAATCAGGTGTCTTAAGGTTGTGTATGTGGTTAGAGACTGTGTTTTCGTTGGAAAAGGCCAAGACTTGTGGTATTTTTATGTTAATTATGGGATTCTACGCATCAATATCTGGAAAGTGAAGGTAACGTATTTAGATACGCAGGAAGTTCTTCAGAGTAAAGTATTTTGGAATGTGGTGTTTCTGGGAATATTTGAGAGAGGATTCAGTGGCTTATGGGTCTTAGACAGTGTGGTCTTGTGCTTGGGTCTCGGGTAGTGAGCCTGGGTTGAGGAACTGTGGTGCTACAGCAAGGGGGAATATCAAGTTGATGATGAATCAGAAGGGAAGTTAGATAGATGGAATAGCTTTATAGTAGACCGAATCGGTATGGTAAGGATATGATTAATTCTTCGTATGTGTTCGAGGTAATGAGCCCTTACAAGTATTTTGCAGCAATGCTCTTGGGTTTTGATGGCTTGCTTAGCTTGGTCGAGTTAGAAAGATTCTGTCCTGGCAGTTTAATTTATGCAAACGGAATTGAGAGAGTTCTTGTTGATTTCTACCGTGGTTGAAGAGGTGCATTTTCTACGAATATGAGAGACATGGAATGTGTAATGATTTTTCTTCTAGATGGGATCAATGGAAGTTCTTGACTAGTTGAGTGCGTAGATGTCTGTGGCTCGGAAGGGAGATAAAAGTTTTCCTACTATCCTTGGATGGTATAGTATATGCGGTATGTTGTGGAGGATCGAGATTTGCGTGTACGAGGTTTCAGTTCAGTTCTGAAAAGAAGTTCATAAAACTCTTAGGCAATGGGTAGCCTCAGATAATCAAGGAAATGGTGCTGCTAATTGGAAGCGATTTGACGAGAGTATATGTCTCAGAAAAAGGGTAATGTGATTAAACTAATGATGCTTCGGTAGTATTGCGGCATTTTCTTGTTGGATCAACTGGTGGTATTCGGGTTTGCTTGGTGGCACAGGAAATTTTAAAGTATCTATCGTGGAGTGATGGGGTATTTAAGGTGTGGTATGCGTTCGGACGGCAAAATTGGGATCAGGTATGATGATTCGTGTGCTATATAGAGTTGGAGACTGAGAGTTCTCATGTACAGGCTATGTCGTGGTTGTGGATCGTGTGTATTCGGCACCGTTTAGCGGCAATCAGGATTTGGAGGCTCGAGTGGATCTTTATTTGCTGGTATGTTAGATTTTGGATGTGATGTTGAAATTCAGACTGGTTGTCTTAGTGTTAGGTGATGCTGAACTATTGCGCTGCGGGCTATGCCGGAAATGCCACGGGTTGAGTGGCGAGGTGCATTGGATTATGTTCTTGCAGAGTGGTTTATATTTCAAAGACCCAGTGGACGGCTGGGAAGGATTGCTTTTCTTAATTGGGCCTTTGTGATGTATGTCAGTACAGAGGTTCCTACCATTGGTTCCATTCCGGTGTTATGGGACTTTTCGGAGGCGTTTCTTGTGGCCGGGCATGTCGTCGGGCGAGGTTGTGGATTTCGATATTGATTTGGTGCCGGGCACCATATCGTACGGCTCCGGCAGGAGTTATAGTAGTGGAAGGAGCAGCTTCAGGCTTTCTTGGTAATGAGTTCGTTGGTAGGCCGATGTGGATACGTGTTTAGCTTGAGTGGGCTTGGTTGGCCCCGAATTGTATTATTGAGGGATAGGTTGATTCGATCGTTATTGATCTTGTTAGTGATCTGAGGAGAGCTATGAGTTGCTTTTCGGTGTTGTGAGACGTTATGATTTGTTGGTTATGGGCACATGTGGTGCGGTTCTATTGGGGATTCATAGTGAAAGTCGAGCGGGAAGAGTAATTGGGTGTTGCTCGGTAAATGGAGTATTGGTTATGACCTATCGGGTTGCGTGGCGTATGTTATTTGTTTCACCGTGGGTGTAATGAATTGCTTTGGTTCCAGACATCAAATTGTGCGTGGCTGTCGATTTTGAGCATAGTGACTTGAGGTGTTTCATGTGTAACAGTGTTTGGATAGGATCGCGACTTGTAGCGAGGCCACGTGGAGATATGACCTTTCGGGGTAGATTCAGGTGTTCTATTTCTAGAATGTGAGACGGGGTCTCAGCCTTGTGTTGTGATGCTACTGATGAGCTTGAGGTACAGCTCTTTCGTTTGAGTCATTTTTCATGATTTGAGTATGTTCAGACCGTTTCTTATTGGTGCGCGTATTATGCAAGTTGTGGCTTAGGCTTGTATTAAGGTGTCATATCACCAGAGTGGTATGTTGGATTCGAGGTGATCGTTGGGGTCACTAATGAATACGAACGGATTTGATTTTAGCTTGTTGGAAGGATAATATTGAGGTTCGGCTCGGAATCTACTGTGGTATTAGTCAAAAGGGAAGTGGCTTCATAAATGGTTGATCTGAGAAATGGTTACGGTTTATTGCGTGTTTCATTTATCGTTGGCAGTATATGAAAGTGTTGAAATAAGACCTTAGTTGATAAGAGGTTTTCTACCGGTATTCGGGTGTTGTGCAACTACTGTTAATAGAAGTTATCGTTTCGAGTGTTTGGGTTATGT
>NW_017677734.1:0-8977 GCF_001879085.1 Nicotiana attenuata
AAGAGAGAGATCCACCCGTCTGATGTTATACTTGACCTATCTAGCAATTCAACACCTAGCCACATACTCCACTATTACTTCTTCATCCTCGCCACAGTATCTGGCTCAATACGATACATCTTCGTAGCCCCAGGTGGATGGAATGACGCACTGTGGCCCTCTAGTTCCGTCTCTCGTTCAGACTCGACATTAGATAGACGACCTGCAACGGCACAGCAATCCATCGCCAGATATAAAACTTCTTTGGCACCTCCCTGAAGCACCAAGAACTGCCAAGTGGAATCCATTCGAAGCTGTCGAGCCTTATCTCCCTTCCACGATAATTATGAGCAGTTATACTGAGCAACCATACAAACGCAAGAACCCGGCTGGGCTCCGAAATGTCAAACTTACTAGTCTGTTAGCCAAGGACTGAATGTCCAAAGCTAGTGTCTCCCCTGCTGGAATGAATGCCAACCTACCCAGTACACTCAGCTCTTTTCTGCTTAAGGCATCTCGGACCAACATTCTGCCTTGCTCCGGAGAATAAAGAATGGTATGTCAATAACTCCTTCAGTAACTCAAGCCACCTGCGCTGCCTCACATTAAATCCCTTCTGCTTGAACACATGCTGGTATAGCTGTGATGAATCGGGTATAAAACTCACATGAACCACGTAGAGGAGTGCCTCCATATCTTAAGGAGCATGAACAATCGCCGCCAAACCGCCAGACTTCGTGCACAGGATATATTTTTCTCGAGAATCTTCAGCTGATGACGGAGGCATATGCAATATCAACCCTCGTCCGCATCAATGCACACCCCAGAGCCAACAGCGCGTCAGCATCACACATAACTGTCAATAGCATCCCTGAACCGGAAGGACCAACACAAGACTGGCAACTGGTAGTCAAAGGCTGTCTGACTTCTGGAAGCTGCCCGCAATTATCGAACAATGGACAGGGAGCACCCTTCTGGTCAATCTAAGTCAGAGGTTGATGCAATAAATGAAGAAGCCCTGCTGACGAACCGCCTGTAATAACATGCTAACCCCAAGGAAAACTCCTGATCTCGATCACTGAGGTGGGGCGCGGCCAACCCTGAACCGCCTCAATCTTTCTTGGGTCTACCTTAATACCGCTCTCCTGACACCAAATATGTCCCAAGAAATGCCACAGACTCTACCAAACTCACCTTGGAGAACTTAGCATATAACTTCTGCTCTTGCAAGGTCTGAAGCACTATTCTCAGATGCTGCTCGTGCTCCCCACGGCTACGTGGTATATCAGATGTCATCAATGAAGACGATGATGAAGGAATCAATATAAAAGGCCTGAACACCCTGTTCATCCAAAATCCATAAATGCTGCCGGGGCATTAGTCAAGCCAAAGGACATCACCACAAATTCATAATTGCCATATCTGGTCTGGAATGCAGTCTTCGGAACATCCGAGTCCCGAATCTTTGTTAGTTTGATGGTACTCAATGCTGACTCAGTCTATCTTAGAGAACACCCTCGCACCCTGCAGCTGGTCGAACAAATCATCGATACGAGGCAACGGATACTTGTTTTGATGGTGACTTTGTTCAGCTGTGTGTAGTCCAATGCACATTCGCATAGTCCCCATCCTTCTTCTTCACAAATAACACCGGTGGCACCCAGGGACCAAGGCGATACAACTGGGTCTAATAAACCCTTTGCCTAACAACTCCTCAAGCTGCTCCTTCAACTCCTTCAACTCCTTAGGACCATGCGATAGCGGTGGAATAGATATAGGCTGGGTGTCTGGGACCAAATCGATACAGAAATCAATATTCACGATCCGGTGGCATGCCAGGAAGATAGAAGGGAAACACATCGGCGAACTCTCGGACTACGGGAACTGAAATCAATCGTCGGAGAACTCTGCAGTGGTGTCTCGAACATAAGCTAGATAGGCCAAATACCCCTTCTCAAACCATGCTCGAGCCTTCAAGAAAGAAATAACCCTACTAGGGGTATCAACTGTGGAACCCTTCCACTCCACCTCGGCAACCTGGCATCACTAGTGAAACAGTCTTGGCATGGCAATCTAGGACGGCGTGATATGGAGACAACCAATCCATGCCCAGGATGACCTCAAAATCAATCATATCCAGCAACAGAAGATCCGCTCTAGTCTCGAAGTCACAGAATGTAACCACACAGGACCGGTAAGACCCGGTCTAAACCAACCATGGAATCGCCCACAGGAGTTGGACACATGAACAGGAGTGCCCAAAGGTTTAGGTGGAATAACCAAGAATCGAGCAAACAGTGATGATACATAAGAATAAGTGACCCTGGATCAAATAATATCGAAGCATCTCTACCGCAGACGGAAATAATACCTTGTGATGACGGCATCTGAGGCAATGCATCTTGGCCTGGGTGGAAGAGCGTAGAATCTGGCTGGAGCGCGGCTGGCTGGCCCTCCGCCTGACTGAGCAGCAACTGGCTTGACCTCTCCCTGTCTGACCTCCCACCTCTAGGTTGGCCCCGACCAGCCCTGCCCTCTCACCTCTAGGTGGCTGGGCAGCTGGTGGCTAAAATCATGGCTGCTGACCCTGCTGTAACTGCCTTGCCCCGAAGCCTGGGCAGGTCCTCTTCAGATGACCCGGATCTCCATACTCGTAGCACACTCTCGTACCATAGCCTGCTATCCTGGAGTCTGAGCCTGCTGACCCGAATACCCACTGGAAGAATCCTGGTGGCCGGTGGGACGATAGAAACTCTCTGGCCACAGCGCTGAAGTGGAGCACTAGAAAATCCTGAATAACCAGAATATCTGCCGGAGGAACCCTGAATAGCTGGTAGGGCGGTAAGAACTCTCCGGTATCGCACTGAATAAGTCTCACTGGAGCACCTCGGGGAGGGGGTGGTGGTGCTGATATGAGGGTCTGCTGGGCTGGCCCCTCCCGGAGTGACCCCTACCCCTAGCTGGGGGCAGCTCTGAACTCTCCTGAAAACCGAGCCCTCTGTGCCTGCTGATCTGCTCTCTACCCTCCGGCGGATACCCCTCAATCCTGCGACAATCTCTACTACTAGCTGATACTCAGTACCCCATCTCCCCACCTCTCGGTGCCATGCTAGCTCGAATACCGGGGTGCAACCCCGCAACAAATCTCTGCACTCTCTCTACATCTGCGGGAAGTTATCATGAGTGCATGGCGAGACAAACTCAGAGAAGCCTCGCCTCATAATCGTCCACACACTTGGCCCTGCTCAAGAATGCTCGAACTGGTGCCGTAGCTCTTCCCTCTCAGAGGATGGAATATACCTATCCAAGAATAACTGGGTGAACTGACGCCAGGTGAGGGGAGGAGAACCTGCTGGCCTGCCAAGAACATGGACTGCCACCATCTACGGGCCCTGCCCTCCAGCTGGAAAGTAGTGAAGTCAACTCCATGTGACTTCAGTATCCTAATGTTGTGCAGTCTATCCCAGCACCTATAATGAAGTCCTGGGCATCCTCAATGGTCGCTCAACCCTGAAGGTATGGATGGGTGAAGCCTAGTCCATCTATCCAATAACTTCTGTGGATCGCCGTCCGCAGCTGGCCTGAGCTAGGGCGCCACTGCAGTAACTGGTTGGGCCCCATCTGCGGTAGTGCACCCGAGTCGATAAACTGCAGCTGCGCTGTCCAGGAGCCTGAGCCGTAGGCGTCTGGGCTCCCCTCCTGCCTGTGAGGTAGCTGGGTCTGCTGGAAATAAACCAGCCTGAGTTCACTAGATACCATGAACCGAAGCATACGGCCCATAACCATCCTAAATCTCCGGTGCTTGTCATAAAGTCTGTCGGGGTGGGCTTAGCTGCGGGCACCTCCGCCCCTGCTCCTCAAATAATAGGATCTCCCAGCGGGGTCCTGCTGGTGGTGCGACTGGAATAACTCTGGGACGCCCTCATCCCTAACCAACGGGTCGGTGCCTCCCCCGGCCTCTGCCTCGGCCTTCGAGCTACGGGGGGGCAGACTCTGCCTGGGTCTGGAACATCAGCCGTGCGTTGTTCCTCTACCTCTGTGAGAGAATAGAGAAGGAACTTAGTACATGACCACTGCATGAGATGAGATGAATAAAGAAAAGTTTTCCTAAAACCCTATAGCCTCTCAAAGATAAATACAGACGTCTCCGTACCGATCCATAAGACTCTATTAGGTTTGCCCATGACTTGTGAGACCTACGTGAACCTAGTGCTCTGATACCATGTTTTCACGACCCAATTCCGTAACAGGTCATGATGGCGCCCAACGCCTTTGTTGGGCAAGCCAAATGCAGAAAATACTAGCTAACTTTCGGTCACCTTTACCCCAAGTAGTTAAAAATAATTCTTTAAATTGGAATAATTCAGAAACGATGAATCGAAATCATGAAAATTATACAACTCCAAAATAATACAGTCTACTAATGTGTGTGTGCCAAGACCTGGTTTCACAAGCATGTGCAACTAGTAGAATATACAAAAGAATCACACTATTCTACTGTCCGAAACGGAATAGACAGCAAAAGTACAAAAAGGAAGACTTCTTCATGCTGCTGAACGGCATGGAGGAGGAGCAGCTCACCGTAGAAGTCTCGAAATCCACTCAGAGATGCGCACCCGACTGATAGCCAGATGTACCTGCCTCAGACCCTGTACAATTAAGTACAGAAGTGTAGTATGAGTACATAAACAATATGCACCCAGTGAGTATCCCGTCTCATCTCGAAGAAGTAGAGACGAGAGGTCGACTTGATACTCACTAGGGTCAAATAATGTGAGAAGAATTTATAAATGGCATGGATATCACAAGTAAATAGCATTTAAAAAGGTCATGGCATAACAATTCTTCCCCAAGTATTTTCATGGATAGTCACCTATATTTCAAGCAGGTATGAAATCCAGTCCTCAGAGAAACACTAAGGAAAACATATACAAGTGACATCATGGGACGTACGGCCCGATCCAACATAAAAATAAATTGTGCACTGCCGAGGGTCGAACGGCTCGAACCATAGATGCATCTATTGCCCCGCTCGCGAATCACCCATGCGACACGGTCAAATATAAATAAACTCATCAACAAGCAAACAATAATATATATCTGAGGAGTAGTTATTCACAGGAATGCCTAATATTCTCTTTTGAAAGACCAAACAGGATAAAGTTCCTTTACTAGTCTCATTTACCTTAATCAAAATAGTTTATATGAATCCGAATTTATCATCAAGACACAATAATATCACGTAGAGCATGCTTATGGGTCCTAGACTGCCCGAACTTAACATAATAGTCGCTACGCACGGACTCTCGTCACCTAGTGCGTACGTAGCCCCCACAATATTAGCATTTAATTCAATTATTATACATATGGAGACAATTCCCTCTTACAAGGTTAGAAAGGAGACTCACCTCGCTCCAAAATGCACTTCCAATGCCAAGAACAAGTCCAAGCCCTCAATTCGGAGCCGAACGATCCCAAACTAATTAAACGAAATAAGAACTAGTTAATATAGACTCATAAGATCGAATTCTAGCTATTTAAGCAATTTCCCAACCATTAACACAAGTTTCCAAAATCCTACCCCGGGCCCACGTGCCCGGATTCTGAAATTTTTCGAAGGAAGTTGTTCTCTACCACCTAAGGATCACTAATATACGATTTCTAATTAATTCCATAACAAATTTCGTGGTTAAATCCAAGTTTTATTAAAACCATAGGTTTAGCTCTAACCCCCTTGGATTTCTCCAAATCTAGGTGTTAATCTACCCAAAAATCGAGTATTAAACTTACATTAAGTAGAAATAACTTACCTCACAATGCTATGTTGAAATTCCCTCTTTGAAAGCTCCCAAATCGCTCAAGTGTAGAGACAATATGAAATAAATGGCCTAAGTCCCGTTTTTTAAAAGCTGTGTCCAGGTCTCTGATGTCGCATTTGCGACACCAGGCTCGCAAATGCGAAGTCGCAATTGCGACAATATGTTCGCAAATGCGAACTGGGTCACCCTCTGCACTGATCGTAATTGTGATAGAGGGTTCGCAAACGCGGAACCTGCTGGGTTCGCAAATGCGAAGCAAAAGTCGCAAATGCGAACATTGCTCCCAGCCAGCTTCATCGCAAATGCGATGCTACTCTCGCAATTGCGAGATCGCAATTGCGATCAAGGTCTCGCAATTGTGAAACCTGCAGCAGCAGCAAAAACACCAGAAAACTGGTGTGTTGGTTTAATCCAAACCCATGCCCGAAACTCACACGAGCCCTCGGGGCTCCTAACCAAACACACGTACTAACTCAGTAACATCATACGAACTTATCCGTGTGATCAAATCGCCAAAATAACTGCAATAACAATGAATCAAACCTCAAAATCGAGAACTTTTCCTCAAACTTCATCAAGTATCAAATTTAGCAATTCAAGTCCGAATCACGTCAAACGACGTCCGTTTTCAACCAAATTTTGCAGGAATGACTTAAACCTTATATAAGACCTGTACCGGGCGCCGGAACCAAAATACAGGCCCGATACCAACACGTTCTAATCAAATTTCATTTCAATTTTCCTTAAACAATTTCAGAAAACAATTTTACTTAAAAATTCATTTCTCGGGCTTGGGACCTCGGAATTCGATTCTGGGCATACGCCCAAGTCCCATATTTTCCTACGGACCCTGCGGGACCGTCGGATCACGGGTCCGAGTCCGTTTACCCAAAATATTGACCGAAGTCAAATTTAGTCTTTTAAGAAAATCCTAAGAAATCACATGGGCATATTTCACCCAAAACTCTTCCAAATCCCGAACCAACCGTCCCCACAAGTCATAAATTAGCTAAAGCAAGCGCGGGAGGTTTTATTTGAGGCAACGGGGTTCAAAAAGGCAAAACGACTAGGCGGGTCGTTACAGCTTCTATGAAAGCTGAAGGGTACAATGTTAAATCACCTACTACAATTTAACTAGAATAAAAGATAGACACATAGAACTGGTTCTTCTATCTCGTTCAAGTAGCTTCAGGAGTGCACACTCAAATCACACATAAATTGCTTGCAAAATCTCCTTGCTCTTTTGCTCTCAATTTAAGTTTAACTTCTGCGTATGTGCAACACCTGTAAAAGAGAACAACACTGACATTTAATAGGTTAGTAATCAGAGTTTGATTGAGATTCAATTGCTGCTCCTCTATCGTGGAAGAGTTCATGATGATCTCAAACTCTAACACTATCTTCATCCTAGATTGTGTTCTCTTCATATAAGGAGACTTTCTCTCCTTATCCAATATGCAATCTTTTCGATCAAATCAGGAGATATTGCTGCTTGATCAGTAGGACTTATCTCCTTCACGTGCATCTCACATGTATAGGTTGATCATGACTGTGCTTCACAAGATGGACCTGGTCCATGTCTAAGTTCTTTTGTCAATCTTCAAAACTTCACCTATTCTTGGGCCAACAGTTCTTACTTTATATTTCTTGTCAGTTGAATCTTTTTTATTTGAGGCCAAAAGTATTACTTTGGCGAGCTAGCTTTTACAGTCTATGCTTTTGTCGATTTTGGAACTACTGGTAGTACTTGATAGAAATCACCTCCCAAACCATTAATATTTTCACCAAACGGTTCATTAACATCCAATATATCTCTAGAACTCCGGGCAGTTGTTTCGATCGTTTGACACTTAGTTATAAGTGCTTCATCCCATATTATCAATTTTTCTTTCCTTATAAATTTAGCGTAATTGCTCTCCTTTGAAACATATTTGTGATGGTTATTTGAGTAGGAAAACAGTTCAAATATAATATAAAAATATATTATCGTGGGGATATTATTTTCCTCAATTTCAACTCTTTATGCAGCCCAATTAATATTACTTTTATTTTTTCTTGGTATTGGACATTATGGAGTGGTAATGTATTGCCAATATGGAGGATTATTATAAAAATTAATTTTATTAAACCTTCCTACATATTTTTAAATAAGAATTTAATAGATAAATTTTTTTTTTTAATCTTAAAATTTTAGATAAAAATTAGCATAGAAGGTATTGTAGTCCAAGAAATAGGTTATTGCAGTTATGTCCTTTACCTATGAGTTCTTTCATTTAATATTTTAGGGCTATTTTGGTCTATTAATAATGTATTTGTGCCTTTATAATAATATAGGATTTTCTTTTTCTAAATCGATTTGGACAATATAGTACATTCTCAAATTAGTCCAGAAAATAGGTTATTGCAATTATGTCCTTTTCCTATGAGTTCTTCCATTTAATATTTTAAGGCTATTATGGTCTATTAATATTATATTTATGCTTTTATAATAATGCATGCTCTCCTTTTTCTAAATCGATTCGGACAATATAATACATTCTCAATTTAAATTAGTAATAGGACATTATAATACGTTTTCAAATTAAATTAGTAATAGAAATTTTTAAGAAGTATTTCCTAAAAGTAATAGGATTATATTTAAAATTTTGAAGTATGCTAGTGAGAATTTCTTATGTTTTTCCATGGTCAGAATTTCTGACCAATATCATAATTGGCCACAAATTCTGAACATCGACAAAATTGATTTGCAAAAATCCTAGCAATGTTCATAATTGACAAAAAATTCTGACAATCATCACAACTGATTTACAAAAATTCAGGCAAATCATCATAATTGACCATAAATTTTGACCATTGCCATAACTATTGTGATTAATTTCCATCATGTTCTACTTCAAAATTGATCTAAATCAAGGCTAAATGATTCCAAATTTGATATACAACTATGATGACCCTATAGGTCAATTTGAGTTTCAGCCTTTATTTCCGTATTTTGAGACCCTGATTAGCTTCATTTAATATTTCTTGATTTGTATGCGCAGTCCGTGTCTTATTCCGAAAAGTTTTCATGTGAAAAATTGAAGAAAATATGAATTTCAGCCTTAAAAATGATTTGAGTTGACTACGGTCCACATTTTGTGTAAAAGGATCTAGATCGGTATTTTGACAATCCCTGCAGG
>NW_017677734.1:8987-23191 GCF_001879085.1 Nicotiana attenuata
AGAAAGGAGACTCACCTCGCTCCAAAATGCACTTCCAATGCCAAGAACAAGTCCAAGCCCTCAATTCGGAGCCGAACGATCCCAAACTAATTAAACGAAATAAGAACTAGTTAATATAGACTCATAAGATCGAATTCTAGCTATTTAAGCAATTTCCCAACCATTAACACAAGTTTCCAAAATCCTACCCCGGGCCCACGTGCCCGGATTCTGAAATTTTTCGAAGGAAGTTGTTCTCTACCACCTAAGGATCACTAATATACGATTTCTAATTAATTCCATAACAAATTTCGTGGTTAAATCCAAGTTTTATTAAAACCATAGGTTTAGCTCTAACCCCCTTGGATTTCTCCAAATCTAGGTGTTAATCTACCCAAAAATCGAGTATTAAACTTACATTAAGTAGAAATAACTTACCTCACAATGCTATGTGAAATTCCCTCTTTGAAAGCTCCCAAATCGCTCAAGTGTAGAGACAATATGAAATAAATGGCCTAAGTCCCGTTTTTTTAAAAGCTGTGTCCAGGTCTCTGATGTCGCATTTGCGACACCAGGCTCGCAAATGCGAAGTCGCATTGCGACAATATGTTCGCAAATGCGAACTGGGTCACCCTCTGCACTGATCGTAATTGTTGATAGAGGTTCGCAAACGCGGAACCTGCTGGGTTCGCAAATGCGAAGCAAAAGTCGAAATGCGAACATTGCTCCCAGCCAGCTTCATCGCAAATGCGATGCTACTCTCGCAATTGCGAGATCGCAATTGCGATCAAGGTCTCGCAATTGTGAAACTGCAGCAGCAGCAAAAACACCAGAAAACTGGTGTGTTGGTTTAATCCAAACCCATGCCCGAAACTCACACGAGCCCTCGGGGCTCCTAACCAAACACACGTACTAACTCAGTAACATCATACGAACTTATCCGTGTGATCAAATCGCCAAAATAACTGCAATAACAATGAATCAAACCTCAAATCGAGAACTTTTCCTCAAAACTTCATCAAGTATCAAATTTAGCAATTCAAGTCCGAATCACGTCAAACGACGTCCGTTTTCAACCAATTTTGCAGGAATGACTTAAACCTATATTAAGACCTGTACCGGGCGCCGGAACCAAAATACAGGCCCGATACCAACACGTTCTAATCAAAATTTCATTTCAATTTTCCTTAAACAATTTCAGAAAACAATTTTACTTAAAAATTCATTTCTCGGCTTGGGACTCGGAATTCGATTCTGGGCATACGCCCAAGTCCCATATTTTCCTACGGACCCTGCGGGACCGTCGGATCACGGGTCCGAGTCCGTTTACCCAAAATATTGACCGAAGTCAAATTTAGTCTTTTAAGAAAATCCTAAGAAATCACATGGCATATTTCACCCAAAACTCTTCCAAATCCCGAACCAACCGTCCCCACAAAGTCATAAATTAGCTAAAGCAAGCGCGGGAGGTTTTATTTGAGGCAACGGGGTTCAAAAAGGCAAAACGACTAGGCGGGTCGTTACAGCTTCTATGAAAGCTGAAGGGTACAATGTTAAATCACCTACTACAATTTAATAGAATAAAAGATAGACACATAGAACTGGTTCTTCTATCTCGTTCAAGTAGCTTCAGGAGTGCACACTCAAATCACACAAAATTGCTTGCAAAATCTCCTTGCTCTTTTGCTCTCAATTTAAGTTTAACTTCTGCGTATGTGCAACACCTGTAAAAGAGAACAACACTGACATTTAATAGGTTAGTAATCAGAGTTTGATTGAGATTCAATTGCTGCTCCTCTATCGTGGAAGAGTTCATGATGATCTCAAACTCTAACACTATCTTCATCCTAGATTGTGTTCTCTTCATATAAGGAGACTTTCTTCCTTATCCAATATGCAATCTTTTCGATCAAATAGGAGATATTGCTGCTTGATCAGTAGGACTTATCTCCTTCACGTGCATCTCACATGTATAGGTTGATCATGACTGTGCTTCACAAGATGGACCTGGTCCATGTCTAAGTTCTTTTGTCAATCTTCAAAACTTCACCTATTCTTGGGCCAACAGTTCTTACTTTATATTTCTTGTCAGTTGAATCTTTTTTATTTGAGGCCAAAAGTATTACTTTGGCGAGCTAGCTTTTACAGTCTATGCTTTTGTCGATTTTGGAACTACTGGTAGTACTTGATAGAAATCACCTCCCAAACCATTAATATTTTCACCAAACGGTTCATTAACATCCAATATATCTCTAGAACTCCGGGCAGTTGTTTCGATCGTTTGACACTTAGTTATAAGTGCTTCATCCATATTATCAATTTTTCTTTCCTTATAATTTAGCGTAATTGCTCTCCTTTGAAACATATTTGTGATGGTTATTTGAGTAGGAAAACAGTTCAAATATAATATAAAATATATTATCGTGGGATATTATTTTCCTCATTTCAACTCTTTATGCAGCCCAATTAATATTACTTTTTATTTTTTCTTGGTATTGGACATTATGGAGTGGTAATGTATTGCCAATATGGAGGATTATTATAAAAATTAATTTTATTAAACCTTCCTACATATTTTTAAATAAGAATTTAATAGAATAAATTTTTTTTTAATCTTAAAATTTTAGATAAAAATTAGCATAGAAGGTATTGTAGTCCAAGAAATAGGTTATTGCAGTTATGTCCTTTACCTATGAGTTCTTTCATTTAATATTTTAGGGCTATTTTGGTCTATTAATATGTATTTGTGCCTTTATAATAATATAGGATTTCCTTTTTCTAAATCGATTTGGACAATATAAGTACATTCTCAAATTAGTCCAGAAAATAGGTTATTGCAATTATGTCCTTTTCCTAAAGTTCTTCCATTTAATATTTTAAGGCTAATTATGGTCTATTAATATTATATTTATGCTTTTATAATATGCCCTCATCCATAACATCTGTATTCATGTCTCTTTTTCTAAATCGATTCGGACAATATATACATTCTCATTTAAATTAGTAATAGGACATTATAATACGTTTTCAAATTAAATAGTAATAGACATATTTAAGAATTATATCCTAAAAGTAATAGGATTATATGACTAAAAACATGTCTCTACCCCGAAAGTAATTATATTAAAAGGAAACATAACGTATTCCTAAAGGTATTAGGTATACATGCTACATGTAGTATTATATGTCTATGCTGAAAGTTATTATGTTAATAGGACTCCTAAAGGTAATCATGCAGGATTCCTAACATATAGTATATGTCCTAAGACTAATAGGATATAAGGCTAATATCTAGAATTTCGATTATGTCCTTTTATTATGAGTTATTATGCTTAATATTATAAGGTTATTTTTGTAAACCGACATTGTATACATGCTTTTATAATAACTAGCTTCTATGTACGCGCGTTGCACGTAAATCTTTAGTCTACCATTTATACGAAGGAACAATACATTAAATTTATGGGAAAATTAAATACAAGAATACCGAATAAAGCCATTAATGTGGGAAAAATGCAATAGTATCACACACACACACAAAATCAACAGTAAAAAAATAATACATTTAATTTTATACTCACATTCATATTATGAATACACTTATTTGATCTTTAAAATAGAAACTAATAAAGAGCACGAAAAGTTACTGCTAGTCATTAAAATTTAATTTGTTATGAACATTGACTCTTATTCTAGAATAACCCAAGAAGAATTTTAAAGTGTACTATTGAAAGACTTGCTTTAGTTTCGAATAGTATAAACCGATGTCTCTTATCGGATCACAAAAACCAAAAGAACTATAATGTCCATACAATTCCCTACTCATGATGTTTTACAATTTGCTTTGTGTGTAAACGTTAGAACTTTTCATCTCTTGATTTTCAACGAATAAACAATATTAGACGGCGTCCAATGATCCACTCTTCATCTTCCTGATTTTCATCAACTTCCTTATGCCTACTGCAAGCCTAATTATTTCTTGTTTTACAGTTAATTACGACAAATTAATTAGAACAAAACCAATGGCTGCTGATTATCAGACAAAGAAACCTTTTTGCCAACACCAATGTAGAACGTAATTAAGCTAAAAGGCTAATTTCTTTAAATTTTAGGACAAAACCTTTCTGTAAATAAATATTTAAGGCGTGGCTTGGCATTGGAGTTCTAATACAAAGACTTGAATTCTACGACTAATGAACTGTTTTTACGTTTTTGGACATTATTAATGTTGAAGATATAAATTAAATATGAAGGGTAGAAAAGTCGTTCAATATTTCGGGGATATTTTTGTCGTTCAACATTTACCGTGTAACATTCGTGCTTTTATAATAATATAGATAGATAGATATAGATATAGATATAGATATAGATATAGATATAGATATAAATATAAATATAGATAGATAAATTAATCAATGATATATGCATGTGCATATTTTTGGGTGTGGCGAATGTACGATATTTACACAAAATCTGGATATTACATATATGTATAGCACAATTTCTAAAATAAATATGTGAATAGTGATTATATGCCAAGCAACGAAAAAGTCCTTCTGGTTTTCATCATCTCTTTTCAAGTTTAAATTGTAGAATGCTTATGAACTTTTAACGGTAAGTATTACTTTTTCATGCTTTTCTAGGATTCATAACGTGTAGTATTATGTCCTAAAATTAATAGGATTATAAGGCTAATATCTAGAATTACGGCTATGTTCTTTTATTATAAGTTATTATGCTTAATATTATAAGGTTATTTTTGTAAACCGACATTGTATTCATGCTTTTATAATAACTAGTCTTTATGTACGTGCCTCGCACGTATAATAATAGGCGCACCTAATAGTTAACATATGATATGTGAATAAACTTTTTATCAGAAAATAATTAATCTCATGTAATTTATGGTATTAAAAATGCTACTTCGGCCAGGCTTGACCTCCGCTGGATGGAGGGTTGACAGAAAAGCCGTAACTCCAACACCCTTAATGCATATCTATTTACTTGTTGTCAACTATCAACCTAAAATTGAGTTCTTTTTATAATAAAGCAAATACGATAGTAGACATCTTGTTCAAACTTTGCAAGTTTCATAATCGCAAGAAATATATAATTGAAAAACTCCTAAAGTCTGGGACAACTATTATAGATCTACGGTTGATCATGCACTTGAGGTAGATTAATAGAGTAGGACATTTTCATTAAACTTATGAATCCTTGTGTTAATTAATTTGAGTCATTGAGTGGATAATTGACCATCGTAACAATATTATGTGGACTTAGTATGTGGAGCTTCACTTTAAGCAATTCAATATCTAGCTAGTTTACCTCAAGTTCAAAATATTGGACAGTCCTAATGAATTACGACTTTATTCAACATGAAATTATCTCTCTGAAAAATGATTTAAATCTAATGCCAATAAATTTTAATTTCTTTCACGTTATCTAGTCTTGATTGTGCGTTGCGAATGTGTTCTTTAGTTCTTCCTTTGATATGCAGTTATGTTAGCTTATAATTATTAATATAGTTATCTTATTTATAAAAATAAAAATATATTAATGTCCGAAACTTGAAAAAATGACCTAAAATCAGTTGAAAACCCCTAAAAAGGTGCCTAAAATATTTTCCAGTTGTGTCATTCCCTTATAAGTTGTTGTCAAAACTAATATATTATAAATAGCAAAAGGTATAAAAGTCGGTCAATATTTCAGAAATATTTAATTGTTCAACATTTAGTATAGAACATTCGTGCTTTTATAATAATATATGGATATAAATAGATATAGATAAATAGACATGTGTTACACATAAATCTTCCATTAACTCTTGGATATGTTCCATTAATATTTGGGCGTGTTAAATTCCTTCCCCAATTCAAATTCATGTTTCTTAGATAAGTCTTTCATCTAATACAACTTTTCCTCCTAATGATACTTGTTGTCCTCTTGTTATGAAATATTTGTATGAATTACTTCGATTTTATGTATGATATATAAGTCCTCAATACTTTTCTAACTAAAAAGTTATACTCTCTCTATTCCAGTTTATGTGAACTTATTTCCTTTTGATCTATTCCAAAAAGAATGACTTCTTTCTAAATTTAGAAACAATTTAACTTAAACTTACAATTCTACCCTTAATGAGAAGCTTTTATAACCACACAAATACTCTAGACCCCTTTTTGACTTGTTTAGGATAACAAATTCCAAAAGTCTTCATTTTTTCTTAAACTCCGTACCTAGTCAAAGAGGTTCACAAAAATTGGAACGGAGGAGTAGTAAATTAAGAACTCATAATTTTGTAAACACTCTTGAATTCATTTCCTCAACAAAATCCATTGGAAAGGTTAGGAACAACAAAAGAAAAGATAAATAGTATTCAATTGATTCATGATTATACCCGGTATTCTAATATTAACGTTCATTTATCACGACCCGGATTTTTCACCGTCAGGAGTCGTGATGGCGCCTACTAATAGGAGCTAGGCAAGCCAATTATCGAATACCTCTTTTAGCGAACATCGACAATATTAACAACAATGAAGCATTTAACGAATAAGGCGGAAGTCTCAAATAAAATTTATTAAAAAAAATGCGGAAGTTTAACAATCCTCTACCCAAGACTGGTGTCACAATACTCACGAACGTCTAGAGAAATACTAAATACAAGGTGTGAATGAAACATAAAACTGTCTGCTATGGTACAACGATAACAAACTGAATAAAATAGAAAGGACTCCGTGCCTGCGGACGTCAGCAAGGCTACCTCGAATGTCCCTGGACTGGAAACTCGCTCCCAGAATGCTACTGCTACTCAAATGCTGCTCCAGCACCTGGATCTTTGCAAAAAGATGCACAGAGTGTAGCATCAGCACAACCGACCCTATGTGCTGGTAAGTGCCTGGCCTAACCCCGGCGAAGTAGTAACGAGGCTAGACCGGACTACCAAACAAGCCTATGCAGTTCAAATATATATATACGCAATAGAAGAGAATACAGAAATTTAACAAGTCAAGAGGGAGGGGAGCATGCTGTAGGGGCTGTAGCAGTTTAGAATACAAGGTCAATAAATAAGGAATGAAACGGTACAACTACAAAGTCAACGAGAGTGATAATCAAAACACAACACGGAATGTCCCTTCGTGCATTACTAATCAAAACATGGCACGGAATGTTCCTTCGTGCATTAATAATCAAAACATGGCACGGAATGTTCCTTCGTGCATTAATAATCAAAACATGGCATGGAATGTTCCTTCGTGCAATAATAATCAAAAACATGGCACGGAATGTTCCTTCGTGCAATAATTAACAAAACATGGCACGGAATGTTCCTTCGTGCAATAATAATCAAAACATAGCACGGAATGTTCCTTCGTGCATTAACATATTCTCAACACAAATCGTGCACGGCATCAATCTTCGTGCTTTATCACTCTTCCTCACCCAAGCAACAATCACAAACAATGGGGCGAGGGGATAGACAAACAGTAATAGAAGTCCCGGCGAGGGAAAACACAAGTAAATAGCTAAATCCCGGCAAGGGAACAACAACAATAACTTTCACATCCCGACAAGGGAGAAAATCACTATACGAACACAGCCCGGCAAGGGAATAATCACATTTCTTTCTCTTTCTTTCATTTCTTACTCAACAATTACTTTAGCATTCGAGCCAATGCTCCAAAGAGTTCACAAGTCATAATTCTTTCTCATACCCTTCACATTATATAGAAATCATGAATTACACAAGGAAGAGTCACAACAAAATCAAAATAAGCACAACTAAGGACTCACGGTCATGCTAGACACCAGTGTATAGATACTCGTCACCATGCCTATACACCGTACTCAACAATTAGCAATTAGCAAACAATACTCTAATCCTATTCCCTCAAACCAAAGTTAGATCAAACACTTACTTCAAATGCTCCAAACTCGACTCAAGCCTCTAGAATAGCTTTACCCCTCGAATTCACCACAAACCCGCTCGAATCTAGTCACAATTTACTCGAATGTATTAACAAATGCTAATTGAATCAGTTTGAATGCATGAAGATGAATTTCCCAATGTTTTACTCAAAAATTCCCAAAATGCCCCCGGGCCCACGTGGTCAAAACCCGAGGTTCGGACCAAAATACGGTTACCCATTCCCCCACGAGTTCATATCTATGATTTATTTTGAAATCGGACCTCAAATTGAGGTCCAAATCCCCAATTTTAAGAAAACCTAGGTTCTACCCAAAATCTCCATTTTCACCCATGTAAATCTATTATTTTAAGATGAAAAACATGTTTAATGATGATAAAGACTGAAGAAGTTGAGTAAAAATTAACTTACAAATAATTTGGAGAAGATAGGTTTCTTTGAAAATCGCCTATGGAGTGTTTGAGTTGAAAGAATGAAGAAATGGGGTGAAAAATTCGTCTAAGTATGAAAAATGCAGGCCTCAGTTATAGGAATTGCGAACATGGGTTCGCATTTGCGAACCCAGCTGACCTGGGAAATGCGAGACAAAAGTTCGCATTTGCGAACATGAACAGTCCAGGATCTTTCGCATTTGCGACCAAATGCGTCGCATTTGCGACCAGACCCAGTTCGCATTTGCGAGGAAGGAGATCGTATTTGCGATCCTATGCCCAGGTCCCAGACTCCGCATTTGCGACCTCAGAGTTCGCATTTGCGAGGTCGCTTTTGCTAGTCCCCCTTCGTATTTGCAAAAACCACAGAAGCCCACAATACCAGATTTTACAAAAATGAGGAATGCAATCCGATGCCTATCCAAAACTCACCCGAGCCCTCGGGGCCCCAAACAAATTATGCACACAACCTCAAAAACATCCTACGGACTTATCCGTGCAATCAAATCGCCAAAATAACATCATATACATAGAATCAAGCCTCAAAACACCTGATTTTCTTCTAAACTTCATAAACTTTCAAACTTGGAACTTATGGTCCGAAACATGTCAAACGACGTCCGATTTCAACCAAATTTTACAGAAAGCGCTTAAATCACATATAAGACTTGTACCGGGCGTCGGAACCAAAATACGAGCCCGATATCACAGTCTTTTAACCAATTTTTATTTCCTTTTTCCTTAATAATTTTAGAAAAACAATTTCACGAAAAAAATTCTTTTCTCGGGCTCTAGACCTCGGATTTCGACTCCGGGCACATGCCCGAGTCCCATATTTTTCTACGGACCTCCCGGGACCGTCCAATCTCGGGTCCGGGTCCGTTTACCCAAAATGTTGACCAAAGTCAATTTTAATCATATTAATATCAAAATTCATCATTTTTCACACAGAATTCATATTTCAGCCTTCCGGCTACACGCCCGGACTGCGCACGCAAATCGAGACAAGTAAAAGTGAGGTTTTTCAGGGCCTTGGAAGCGCAGAATGAATGAGGAAACAGGTGATGACCCTTTGGGTCGTCACATCATTAGAGAGAGAAAATTGGAGTAGTAGATAAGAAACTCTTTACCTTGGTGCTTGTAGTATTCTGTCGATGATGCTTAAAAAATATAGAGTACTAATAATTATTTGTTGTGGCCTTGTTTTACTATTATGTCTAAAATAACAAACTTAATGAAAGTCTAAGTTTTTACATCATTAACAGATTTAAAAAAAATTCCGCCGTTAAGTAATAATGATGAGTAAGAAAAACAGAAAGCAAAAGCAAAGAAAACAAATTAATAATTAGGTGCCAACCGTTTCTTCTTTGCAAGAACAATTTCAAAGAGGAGTGCTAAAAATCTTGTCGTCATTGTGCGGTAAAATATTTGTGCATAAAACATGAGGAAGTATCGGTGGAGGCAATCAATTGATGACCAATTTTTGATATTGTTTTCATAAGTAATTATAAAAATCACTTGCTTTATAAGAAATTTCTACATTTAAATTATGTGTAACTTAAATGGAAAAAATTCCAACCTTAGGCGATTTACAATTATGTCCTTAAATTATACAAATATTAAAGGTTATAAAAGTCGATCAATATTTTAGGGATAGTTTCGTCGTTCAACATTTAGCATAAATTATTCGTGCTTTTATAATAATATAGATATAAATATAGATATAGATATCTAGTTTTAGGATACGCGCGTCGCGCGTGCATTTTAGTTTCAATGAATAAATTATTTTTAAAATTTTCATAAGGTAAAATTTTAATTGAATTTAGAGTATTAAATATTAGGACTTCCTACGTAGTTCAAATAATAAAAAATTATAACTAAAATTTTAGTTAATTGCAAATCTTAAAATTTTAAGAAAAATAATTTAAATTAGTTTTGTCAAATATAAAAACTATTAAAAGCTGCTAAAAATTGAGAAAAAGGTCCCGAGCACGAAAAAATAGTAGAAGAAATAACTTGGCAAAAGGTTAAAGCATACAGTCTAATACAAAAAGGATACTATTCAACCAAACTTTACAATCAAGAACATCAAAATAAGATGATTGGTTAAATACGTGCATGCAAAATTAAACTACTAATACAAATACATGAATGCAAAATTCAACTGCTAATAAAAAAATTGCTCAAAGAAAGAGAACTCGAAACCCTTAATTTTTTAGCTGTTGCTCGAAGAAGGCAAATTTACGATGATGAAAAGGTGAAATTGTAACTTCTTCTATAGAATTACATGCGTATATAAAATTGTGTAAAACTTTTATTAGAAAAAAGACTCTAATAAGTTCTCAAAGAGCCCTTCTTCATCTAATATAGTTATAAAAATTTAAGTGCCAAAAATTTATATCAAAACTTTCCTAGTGTGTGCATGAATTAGTCAAAATTTAAGAACTTTCCAATTATGAAATTTTAATACTCGTAAATTTAAATATAGTTGAAAGCATCAAAATTTTCCTAGTATGTGAATTAGTTAAAATTGTATTAACCAAAGAAAAACTGAAACCTTCCTATTGTGTGTAAATTAGACAAATTTTTATTAACTAAAAAAGATCTTCCTAAATTAGAAAGAAAAATTTAATAATACTCCTAAATATGGAGTTGGACGAAAACATCCTATTGTGTAGAGAACGATAATGTTTCCTAGTTGTGACGACCCAACCCGTCGTCTCATGTATTACAGTCCCATTTTCCCCATTTATTGCTCTTTCATGTTTTATTATCTGCAACGGGTGAGTTAGAGTTGAATTGAATTGGTTTGGATAGGAAATGAGACACTTAGTCTCTTTAAGGAAGGTTTGGTTTGGAAAAAGTCAACCGAACGTTGACTTATTAGTTAGAAGGCTCAGATGTGAATTCCGGTGATTCGGTTAGCTTCGGGAGGTGATTTGTGACTTATGAGTGCGATCGGAAGTGATTTTGGAGGTCCGGAGTAGGATTAGACTTGAATTGGCAAAGTTGGCATTTTGGCGAATTCCGGTGGATAGGTGAGATATTGATCCGAGGATCGGAATGGAATTCCGAGAGTTGCAGTAGCTCCATTAGGTGATTTTGGATATGTGTGCAAAGTTTCAGGTCATTCAGAGGTGTTTAGGTCGGGGTTTTGATCGAATGTGCAATTCGGAGGTTTTTAAGAAACATAGGCTTTGATTTGATGAAATTTGAGGATTTTGATGTTAACGATAGTGTTTCGAGGGTTCGAGCAAGTTTGAATAAGGTAATAGAACATGTCTGTGCTTTTGGTTGAGGTCCCGTGGGCCTCGGAGCGAGTTCGGGTGTTTAAACGAGAGTTTTGAAGTTTGCTTTAGGTCTGTTATTGCTGTCATCTGGTATTTCCGCTTCTGCGGGTGAAGGAGCGCAGAAGCGGTTCGTGGCCTGGTGAGGAGATTCCGCAAAAGCGGAATATAGTCCGCAAAAGCGAGTCCGCAGGAGCGGACTGTCAACCGCAGAAGCGGTACTGGGTGATCCGCAGAAGTGGATTTTGGGACGCAAAAGCGGAAATTTTAACTTTAATGAAAAACTGCTTAAGCGGACTTCTGACCGCATAAGCGGTCCCGCATAAGCGGAAGCGGGACCGCAGAAGCGAAAAACAACTGTTACAGAAGGGTTTAAAACATTAAATTTCATCCGCGAACAAGAGTTGGTTTCCACCATTTTTAAGCGGTTTTGAGAGCTTTGAGCGAGAATTTTCGAGGGCTTTGACTGAGAATCAATTGGAGGTAAGTTCCTTGGTCTAAATATTCGAGTTTATGGTAGAAATTACATGTAAATTGTGGAAAATTCATCAAAAACGGGTCAAGCTAGGGCTTGAAAAGTTGTGATGTAAAAACGGATTGTGAAAGGGCATTTGAACTCCGATTTTGGTAAAATTGGTATGTGTAGACTCTTGGCGAGATGAGGAATCCAGTGATGTAAATTTCGTAATTTTTCGAGAAGTGGGCCCGGGGCTCGGGCTTTGCCAACTTAGTGAATTTTGGTGTTTTTCGAGTCTTTTCGATTGGGTTATGTTTCTTTAACCTATTGTAATGTATTCGTTGTGGTTTTAATCAGATTCGGCGTGCGAAGAGGTTGATTCGAAAGGCAAAGGCATAGCGAGCTAGACTTGTGGCCGGCTTGAGGTGAGTAATAGATGTAGATGATGACCTGAGGGTTTGAAACCCCGGTATATCACATTGTGACGCTATATTGAGGCGAGACACGTACTCTATGATGAGTGCGGGGTCGATTGTGACTAGGGATTGTGATCTAGTCCGTTCCGATTGATGTTCGTACTGTGTTCTTGACTAGAAATTGTTTGGTAATCATCCTACTTGGATTTTATGAATATGTTCGGGGCTTTGTGCCTATCATTTGCATCCTTCAGGGATCCTTATTACTGCTTCCATGATGCTTAGCATATTGCATGATATTAGTCCTGGGTTAGACACTGCCTCGAAATGTTTAGTAAATAAATAAAGGTTTAAACACTTAGCTCTATAATTCCTAATAACTGAACTAAAATGAACAATTTGACTGTGCCCGAGTGGCTTGCATGCATATATATATCTGGACTGAGTGTGGATCGGGCTACACGCCGCAGCGAATGCTACGATGATATTGCGTTTGGGCTGTAGGAGCCCCTCCGGAGTCTGAACCCCCACAGTGAGCGCGGGTACCCAAATGGATCGGGTTGCGCGCCGCAGCGGTCATGTGCATTGCATTGCATTCATGCATTTATACCTATTTGTCTTACTTGTCCTGGTATTGTTGTTGTTTCACCGTTTTATGTGCTGAATCGCTGATCATTGCTTTATATTGTAATATTTCGGAATTTCTTACTTTCAGTCATTATATATGTTTATTACTCACCGAGTTGGAATTACTCACTTTACTCCCTGCACCATGTGTGCAGATTCAGGTGCTCCGGAGACTTAGTGGAGCTGTTTGCTATTTTCGTGAAGTTTATTTTCAGGAGTTGTTGAGGTAGCTGCCTGACGTCCGCAGGACCCGACTCCTCCCCTTTATTTCATTTATCTTTCCATATCCTAGACTTCTTTATTACTATGGATATATTACTCTGTTACATCTAGAGGCTCTAAACTCGTGACTCTAGATGTATTGGGGAATGTTTGTATATTCGTTATTATTTTCCGTACTATTTTATTTAGATTTCGGATTGGAACCTAGGTGTGTGAGCAACAAGGGTCTGATGTCCTCCCCCGGTCTGGGAAGCAGCTGCTGCAGTAGAAGCTGAGACTGCCTGAGCCAGGCCAGTGCAAACTGATAATATCTGTGCCAAGGTCTCCTGGAGACCAGGAATAGCAATAGGCACTGCTGGTGCATGTACAGGTGCTGCTGGGACATCGACAACTGGAGTCTGGTCCTGAACTGTGGCAGCTGGTGGGTCAGAAGGTGCTGTCTCTGCTGCCCTACCTCGACCACGACCACGGCCTCTAGTGGGTGGTACTGGTGGTCGACCATCGCGTCCGGTAGCACGAGTTCTCGCCATCTGCGAGAGAATAGAATACAGGAAATTAGTTCTCGCATCACAAAGCCGCACGACAAGAATTTCAAGAATATGGAGTTTTCCTAAAGGTTCTGCAGCCTCTCGAGGAGAAGTACAGGCGTCCCCGTACCATTCCGCGAGACTCTACTAAACCGGCTCATGACTCGCGAGGCCTAGCAACCTAGGCTCTGATACCAAATTGTCACGACACCAATCCCGGTCTTGATGGCGCCCAACACTAATGCTAGGCAAGCCCGACCAATTAAATACTCTCAACCCAATTACGCAATCCGTTAACAAATAATACGATTAAAATAGCAAATATCA
>NW_017677734.1:23984-27682 GCF_001879085.1 Nicotiana attenuata
AGAGAGGGTTATGGGTGCCTTCGTTTGAGGAGGTAGTTGACATGGCTCGAGAGATTGAGACGGTTCGCCGTCGGGAGCGTGAGGAGAGGGAGGCAAAGAGGCCTCGAGGTTCAGGTAGTTTCAGTGGTGCTCCGTCTAGGGGCCAGTTCCAGCGTGGTAGAGGCCGTTCCTTCAGGCCTCCTCAGTCAGGTCGTCCAGAGTACAGTGGGGCTTCTTCAGGCCGTGGTCATCAGGGGTTTCAGCAGGGCCAGACTGCACTTAGTGCCCTTCCAGCTCAGAGCTCTACACCTGCCTCTTCAGCCCAGGGTTCTTCAGCAGCGAGGGGTTTCCATCAGTCCCCTTCTCCAGCGCCGGGTAGTTGCTACGAGTGCGGTGAGTTCGGTCATATGAGGAGACAGTGTCCTCGGCGTCGTGGTAGTCAGTCTCAGCAGAGGGATCAGCCCTCATCTTCTGCTCCTGTTTCATCAGCACCCGCCCAGTCAGCTAGGGGTGGAGGTCAGGTAGCCAGGGGCCGCCCCAGGGGTGGAGGCCGGACTGGCGGTGGTCAGGCTCGATTCTATGCTCTTCCGGACAGGAAGGACGCCATTGCCTCAGATGCTGTTATCACAGGTATTATCTCAGTCTGCCACAGAGATGCCTCTGTCTTATTTGATCCCGGATCTACCTATTCCTATGTATCTTCATATTTTGCTCATCACCTGGGTACTACCCGAGGTTGTCTTGCTTTGCCTGTTCACGTATCTACCCCGATGGGTGATACTATCATTGTAGATCATGTATACCGATCCTGTTTAGTGACTATTGGGGGTCTGGAGACCCGAGTTGACTTATTGCTGTTGAGCATGGTTGATTTTGATGTTATTCCGGGTATGGATTGGTTATCTCCGTACCATGCTATTCTGGACTGTCATGCTAAGACAGTTACGTTGGCTATTCCGGGTATTCCGAAGATTGAGTGATGTGGTACGACTGATTATGTTCCCAGCAGGGTGATTTCTTTTCTAAAGGCCCAGCGGATGGTTGGGAAAGGTTGTCTATCTTATTTGGCTTTCGTGAGAGATATTGGAGCTGAGACTCCTAGTCTTGACTTTGTCCCCATCGTGAGGGACTTCCCTGATGTGTTTCCAACAGACCTGCCGGGCATGCCACCGGACAGGGACATTGATTTTGGTATTGATCTGGTGCCGGGCACTAAGCCCATCTCTATTCCTCCGTATCACATGGCACCAGCAGAGTTGAAAGAACTAAAGGATCAGCTTCAGGAACTCCTAGATAAGGGGTTTATTCGTCCTAGTGTGTCACCGTGGGGTGCACCGGTTCTATTTGTAAAGAAGAAAGATGGCACAATGAGGATGTGCATTGATTACAAACGGTTGAACAAGGTGACAGTGAAGAACAAGTATCCACTACCTCGTATTGACGATTTGTTTGACCAGCTCCAGGGGGAAAGGGTATTCTCGAAAATTGATCTCCGTTCAGGCTATCACCAGCTGAAGATCAGGGATTCGGATATTATGAAGACTGCCTTCAGGACTAGATATGGGCACTATGAGTTCCTGGTTATGTCTTTTGGGCTGACTAATGCCCCAGCCGCGTTCATGCACTTGATGAACGGCGTATTTCGGCCGTATCTGGATTCATTTATTATCGTTTTTATTGATGATATCCTAGTGTACTCGCGTAGCCAGGAGAAGCATGCTCAGCACTTGAGAGTGGTGTTACAGAGGTTGAGGGAGGAGAAGTTTTATGCAAAGTTCTCTAAATGTGAGTTTTGGCTTGGGTCTGTAGCTTTTCTGGGACACGTGGTGTCCAGTAATGGTATTCAAGTTGATCCAAAGAAGGTAGAGGCGGTGCAGAGTTGGCCCAGACCGTCCTCAGCCACGGAGATTCCAAGTTTCCTCGGTTTGGCAGGTTATTATCGCCGGTTCGTCCAGGGTTTTTCCTCTATTGCTTCGCCCTTGACTAAGTTGACGCAGAAGGGTGCACCATTCGTATGGTCAGACGAGTGCGAGGAGAGCTTTCAGAAGCTCAAGACAGCTTTGACCACAGCTCCAGTGTTAGTTTTGCCATCTGCCTCAGGTTCTTACACTGTGTATTGTGATGCTTCGAGAGTTGGGATCGGATGTGTGTTGATGCAGGAGGGTAGAGTTATTGCATATGCTTCTCGTCAGTTGAAGCCTCATGAGCAGAACTACCCCGTACATGATTTGGAGTTGGCTGCTATAGTTCATGCGTTGAAGATTTGGAGGCACTACTTATATGGCGTATCTTGTGAGGTATATACTGATCATCGCAGCCTTCAGCATTTGTTCAAACAGAAGGATCTTAATTTGAGGCAGCGGAGGTGGCTTGAGTTACTCAAGGACTATGATATTACCATTTTGTATCATCCGGGGAAGGCCAACGTAGTGGCCGATGCGTTAAGCCGGAAGGCGGTCAGTATGGGTAGCTTGGCGTACATTCCAGTTGGGGAGAGGCCCTTTGCAGTTGATGTTCAGGCTTTGGCCAATCGGATGGTGAGGTTAGATATTTCGGAGCCTAGTCGGGTGTTGGCTTGTGTAGTTTCTCGGTCTTCCTTGTATGACCGCATCAGAGAGCACCAGTATGATGATCCACATTTGCTTGTCCTTAAGGACAGGGTTCAGCACGATGACGCCAGAGATGTGACTATTGATGATGATGGCGTGATGAGGATGCAGGGCCGGATTTGCGTGCCCAATATGGATGGGCTTCGGGAGTTGATATTAGAGGAGGCCCACAGCTCGCGGTATTCCATTCATCCGGGTGCCGCGAAGATGTATCAGGATTTGAGGCAGCACTACTGGTGGAGGAGAATGAAGAAAGATATAGTGAGTTATGTAGCTCGGTGTCTCAACTGTCAGCAGGTCAAATATGAGCATCAGAGACCCGGTGGTGTACTTCAGCGGATAGATATTCCCGAGTGGAAGTGGGAGAGGATTACTATGGATTTTGTGAGTGGTCTCCCTCGTACCTCGAAGAAGTTTGATTCGATTTGGGTGATTGTGGATCGGCTGACCAAGTCCGCGCACTTCATTCCGGTGTGTACTACCTATTCTTCGGAGCGGTTGGCAGAGATTTTCATCCGGGAGATTGTTAGGTTGCATGGGGTCCCAGTTTCTATCATCTCGGATAGGGGTACTCAGTTTACTTCCCATTTTTGGAGGACTTTTCAGCGAGAGTTGGGTACACAGGTAGAGTTGAGCACCGCATTTCATCCTCAGACGGACGGGCAGTCCGAGCGTACCATTCAGATATTGGAGGACATGTTGCGTGCCTGTGTTATTGATTTTGGAGGTTCTTGGGCTGAGTTCTTGCCACTTGCAGAGTTCGCGTACAACAACAGCTATCAGTCCAGTATTCAGATGGCACCGTATGAGGCCTTATATGGGAGACGATGTAGATCTCCGGTTGGTTGGTTTGAGCCCGGCGAGGCTAGACTATTGGGGACAGAGTTGGTCCAGGATGCCTTAGAGAAGGTGAAAGTGATCCAGGAGAGACTTCGCACAGCTCAGTCGCGTCAGAAGAGTTATGCGGACCGGAAGGTTCGAGATGTATCTTACATGGTGGGCGAGAAGGTCTTGTTGAAGGTTTCGCCTATGAAGGGCGTTATGAGATTTGGAAAGAAAGGAAAGTTGAGTCCACGGTTCATTGGTCCTTTTGAGATACTTAGGAGAGTT
>NW_017677735.1:0-695 GCF_001879085.1 Nicotiana attenuata
CTCGGGGACTACTGACATGAAATGCATAATACATATATATACATAAACTATTAAAACATTTGCCTCTATGGGCATCATCATCATCATATTGTACCCGGCCTCAAAGAGGACTCGGTAAAAATGTACTCGGCAATCATTAGGCTCGGTAGAATCATACCCGGCCACGTGGAGCTCGGTAAACCCAACCGATCAGTGGTTGCACAATAGGTGCCGTAACCGGCCGACTATAGAGCGGCTCGGTAGAGTAAAATAGATACATATATATAATGCATGCTCGACTCATGGAATCCCGTTATAAACATTTCGGAGTGACGTAAGGTCATTGCACCCTCGATTAACATTATGGACATCATACCATCAATATGACTTCACTAGGACTCAAGGATCATACATAATTTCTTAGAATAACTTTGTACGGAAAGAACAACATGGACAACCTTAGTTGCTAGGAGTAGATTCATTATAAAATAGCGTATCGTTTATGTTCATTTCATGTTAGATCATGCCAAAAGAAAGAAGAAAGTGCCTTAACATACCTTAACTCCGTTGAGTCTTTAATGCCTTCCAAGCAATTCTTCAAACAACTCAATTTAATCTACCACGGCATAAGGAGATTCTAAAATCAGTGTTGAGTAAAGGCTAAGTTCGCAACTTAAACTAGTAGCTTGTTTACGTAAATTTTGGCAGCATCTCCC
>NW_017677735.1:5220-8861 GCF_001879085.1 Nicotiana attenuata
TGCAAATTCCAGGTACAAATTCTAAACCGTGGTGATGTATATCTGATTTGAGAAGTTAAAAATGGAAATCCTATCACTCTTTGCCTGATGTTTATGTTATCATCTTTTATTCAACTTAGTTTAGTTAAATTTCATTTTAGTAGTTAAATGTTGTAACTGAACTGGACTGTATGAAAATTTTCGGACTTGCTGTAGTTAATTTGGTTGGTTATTCTATTAACGCAAGGTCAAGTCTATGAATACTTGTACAGGTCCACCTCTCGTGTGCCTTAACATAATTGATAGCTTAATTTGTTCATTATGAGCATGTTGAAAATGAGGCTCAGGATAATTAAATCGCTGTTAGCTTTCAGATTTAGAATATTAAGGTTAGTTTCATGTGTGTTAACAGGAGAATCATAAGTAGTAATTGGATTAGATTCGATCAGTTGAACTGATTTCATCATATAGCTAATAATCATTTTAGTTAATCATGGCTTCCTATAGTTATTTGTGTTAATTCATAGCTTAATAACTTCACGCGAATAAATGCTTTAAATGTAATTGACTATATGAAATCTAGTACGCTTGACAGTTTCAAAAGACAAAATGATTGGTTTATTTCATTGATTTGTTTCTAGGTTCAGTCTGCAAATACATTTCATAATACGTAGTGGTTGCAAATAGTGAGCTGTTGAAATTTCAGAATAAGTATGTTAGATTCCCAAAGTGCACATGAGTTGAATATGTATGCAAAATTGGATTAAGGTCAGAATTAGACTTGTGTGTGGGCTAAACTGGACACCCTTTTGGTTAAATATAGCTTGGGCCTGATTTCCGTCTACACGAGGCCCACGTTTGGGCATTGTTTCTTTGCACAGGCAGGATTGGATCTGTTTAGGGCCAGTTTTAAGGCCCAAAACGCTGAAAACTTCATTGAGGCTGCTTTGTTTAAATTCAACACCTATTCGAATATCTTAGTAATGACACATTGACATGCTAATTAATTAGGGCCTTTTCTTTTATTATTAGAGACAATACCTGATAGAAAAATCGTAGTCCTTTAGGTTGGCTTTAAAATCGATGAGGTGCGCCGCGCCAAATAAAATCACAAATCGCGTGGCCCTCTTTAAATGTTCGCAAAAAATATTCAGACCTCGGGACGTGCCATTTAGCGAATTTCATGGCTTCCCACAAAGTTAATAATACGCTAGTTGCTTCAGGCCCGACATTTAATAATATTACCTTCCTAAAGTCGGGTGCACATTTATGTGACCCAAATCCAAATGCCAACGAAGTTGAAATTTGTCAAAAACCACGGGTGCATTTATGTGACGTGGTTCGAGACGCGTTTTCACGATGTTGCAAGTATCTTTAAAAAATAATAATAAAGCGGTTCAAAGTTAAAAAGCAAATAGATTAAAACATGTATTAAAATCAGATATTTAGCCATTTATAACAGTTTAAGCGACCGTACTAGAACCACGGAACTCGGGAATGCCTAACACCTCTCCCGGGTTAACAGAATTCCTTACTCGGATTTTTGGTTCGCGGA
This sequence comes from Nicotiana attenuata, assembly GCF_001879085.1. Classification (NCBI taxonomy): domain Eukaryota; kingdom Viridiplantae; phylum Streptophyta; class Magnoliopsida; order Solanales; family Solanaceae; genus Nicotiana; species Nicotiana attenuata. The sequence goes on from NW_017677735.1 coordinate 6,755, forward strand.
CTGTTAAACAGAGTCAACTCTTCCTCGATTCGGGATTCAACCGGTGACTTGGGACACCATTAATCTCCCAAGTGGCGACTATGAATTTTTAAATAATAAATCCCGTTTCGATTGTCCTTTAATTGGAAAAACTCCTTTATACCCTTGCGGGGTGTAGGTAAAAAAGAGGTAAGACAGCTTTGGCGACTCTGCTGGGGATCGAACCCAGAACTTCGGTTCAGGGTTTAAGAATTCGAGCTTAGAATAATTGTTATATTTGGCTTTATCTGATTCTCCTACATGTTTCATGCTAAATGTGCTAAATGCTTTACCGCTTTGATATTATCTGAATTGTATATAAACTGTGACGAAACCCTTCTCTTCTCATCTCCGGGGATGTGCTTACTGGTTGAGACTCCCTGTTCTGTTAGTGTCATACCTTAAAATAAGAAACAGGCCGGACAAGTTACTAAGCCGGATGGCATTTTGGTTCCCGGTACGTAGCCCCCTCCTCGACTCGAGTTGTCCGCTCGGGTACACAGTCTAGAACATATACCTAGGTTTTGAACCTAGAATAACTTGACTTCATGTCGGATCCCTAGTAGGAACGCTTATTTGCATCACGTGCATATGACTTAGGGGACTCAACACAGGGGTTGGGTCCGTCTAGGATAGGTAACCTGAAATGAAAAGACCATCCTCATGCATCTTACGTGTTGCGTGTACATTTATTTGTCTCGGACTCGCATGCTGACCGGCTTTGAATATCTGGAAAAGTTGAAAAAAAAGAGAAATAGCAGTGTAGAGAGTTAATTACCTATTCTAGAAAAACCAAAACTCTGCCGGATTTTTGAGAAACATGGAAGAAAAAAGAAAAGTGTTTTTTTACCAATGAAAAAGAAAAACAAAATGAGTTTTATTTTCAAAATAGTTTGTTTTATTTGCCACTGGAAAAAAAATATATAAAAAGAGTCTTGTTTTCAGAAATAGTGTATTTGCCAAAGGAAAAGAGTCTTGTTCTTAAAAATAATTTGTTTTATTTGCCCGAACTAAGCCAGTTTGATTTCGACAGGGTGTGGGATACGTAGGCAACCCCCATCGGGTTCAACTTCCCTTTGCAAAAATAGCCCAAAACTACAAAAATTTTAATTTTGTCATGAATACGTTAGGTGAGGCCATTCTTGTTTAAAATAAGCCGAATGTCCCTAAAAGGGCGCCGGAAGGCTGTTTTTGCAAGAATAGCCGCTTTGGGTTATTTTCAATGATTAGCGGGCACAACCTTAAAATCTTCTTCCTGAAGTGCTGAAAGGCCGTATCCGCAAAACCGGCTGTTTGTTTTAAATTAGAAATTTGAAAAAAAAGAGTGTCATTTTTCCCTTTTAGGTCAAAATAAGTGATTAAATCACCTTAATAAATGTGCAGGATGAGCACGATTCAAAATGAACCTTTCTCAATCATGCATAAAATTCCTTTGGAGTTGCGTCTGTGGTGGAACGATCTAGGAGGAGAAGGGCAAGATGAAGTCAAAAAATATTTGAAAGGGCTTACCAGTTTGTTGGAGATTCTGCCTCGGGGAGACATCATAAGAGCATTGGTCACATGCTGGGACCCTACACACAACGTGTTCCATTTTTCAGACTTTGAACTCACTGCGACCTTAGAAGAAATAGCTGGATACATCGGAAATGCTGAGGTTCCTTTAAGACACAAGTACTTGGTTACCCCGAGAATCGTAGTTGTGCACAGATTCTTAGACTCACTGAAGATAAGCAGGACGGTCCACAACACAGATTTGGCGAATGGCTTTTGTACTCCACACTTCATATACCACAGATATGGCCACATAGGAGGGTTCAACAACCCGGAAAACAAGATATGTAGCAAAGGAAACCGCCAAAATGGGAAGAACATAGGCGTTTTGCTTTTATGGTGGTCTTTTTGGGGCTTTTGGTATTCCCGAGGAAAGATGGAAACATTGACATAAAAATAGCCGGGGTCGTCAGCACTCTACTCACTCAAGCCAAAAGCACTCTTGCGCCCATGATATTAGCCGAAATCTTCCGCGCTCTTACAGCCTGCAAAGCCGGAGGAGACTTCTTTGAGGGATGCAATCTATTATTGCAAATGT
>NW_017677735.1:15312-27682 GCF_001879085.1 Nicotiana attenuata
ACCTATCTTTGCACGGAAACTCGTCGTGTTCCCGAGCAAAGAGGGGCAGCTGTGAGCACGTGATTTTTGCCCTACATGAATTACTCCTAGAAATTCAAACAAAATGATTTCTTTCATTATGTTACAATTTTGTGGATTTTTGGTGACATTTTAGGTTAATTGACTGCATGTTATCTGCGCATTTTAATTAGTAAAAAACACAAAAATACTTGGCATTTGCATTTAGGATTTAATTTCACATTTTAGGATTATTTAGTAGTAAAGTTACTTTAGAAAATTAAAGAAAATAGCAAAAAAATGATTTTTTTTTCCAGCACCCCACTCAAAAATGGTTCTGGGCCATTTAATTAAGTTCTGCCCAACCCAAACACGCCCCAAGCCAGCCCAACCACGTCCCAACCCGGTCCAGTCCCACACCCACCCAAACGACGTCATTCCCTTTCTCTTTAATCTGGTCCGTCGATGTATCTCAATCCAACGGCCACGAACTGAGGAGTTATATGTATATAACTGTCCGAACTCATGACCCCCCCCCTCAGACCCCCCCCCCTATTCGTCTAAAAGACCAGCCGCCTTTATACCCACCATCCACCACCGCCCTCCGCCGCCTGCCGCCCGCCGGAAATCGCCTGCGGCGGCGGCCGGTCACCAAGCGCCTCCAAAAAACACACCATAGCGCCTCCTCCATCTCCTCATTCCCAATCTGGGATCAGTCTTCCTCAATGCCCTTCCCAACTCCTCGAATCTTCAAAATTACCGTCACCGTCTCCGCCGTGTCCGGCGGCGGTCACCCCAAACCGGTCCAAAATCACACCTCATGCTCCTCTCCTCCTCTCCTTTCCACATCCATGTCTATTTTCCCTCAAATATCACTCGAATTCCTCGAATTCCGATTCAAAGTTCCGCCCCAAAACCCTAATTTCTCCAAACAGTCCCAGATTAATACCATACACTCCCCTCACCCTCCTCTACCCAAATCCCTAAACCGTTGTCCCCAAATCCAACAGGCACTGATACAATTTCAAATCTAGGGTTGGAGAGGTTTGAACCTCTTCTGGGGTTTTGAAGGTTCGACTTGGCTCAGTTAATGTATTGTGTTTAGAAAAGTCTGAGTCAGTAAGTTCTTTCTTCTTTATTCAATTTATTCCGTTTATGGTTGATTCTCTGCTCATGCTTTTGATTTTCTGTAGTTTAATCTTGTATGTGGATTGATTCTGTTCTCGTGATCTTGTGTGAATCAATGTTTGTCTCTACTAGTATCGGGCTAGTCGTTACTGATTAGTTTAGTTAGGCTTCATCCTTGTTTAGCCTTCTATTCGTTTTTAGGATTAATCTTGACTCAATTTTGATTCATATGCTTGATTTCAATTATTTGATCAATAGATGTTACTTTTAATTTGATTTTAACCTAGTTCATTTATCATTAATCCTTAGTTCACTGACCAGCTTAGGTAATGAGTGGAGTCAATGTGAATAATCTAGATTTTTGCTAACCATGGTCAATTATTGACCAATTATCAGGGTTGGAGGTTCAGGTCTGCTTGCTCAGTAATTTCAGGGGATTCAAAGGGTAGTTTAGGCATGGAAAAGGGTAGTTTCATTAAGTTTGGTAATTATTGAAGTAAAGTAAGGGTAGAATAGGAATTGTAATGGGTATAGAACCTTCTAGGATGGACTATAGTACAGATTTGAATAGAATAGGTGTAGTTACTTGTGTAACAAGTCAGAAAATAAAGGGTAAAAAATAGAATTAGAATAGGGACTAAGGGGTAAAAGGAAAATCTGAAATTGGACCCTAAGTTCACCTATAAATAGGCATTCATTTGCCTTGATTCACAAGTTTGGGAACCCCAAAAATTCCCCCCAAAAAAATCCCTCTTCAAGTTTCAGATCTGAGAATTCAAATCTGAGATCAAAATCTTCTTTCAGTTCTTAGTTAAAACAAAATAAAAATGCAACAAAAAATAAACAAAATATAAGCACTGTTACATTGATCTTTGGTTAATTTTGATCAACTCTCTGCTCTTCTGATTGCTGAGGTCCCTCTGAGGTTTACTGATTGTTTTTTCGAGTGGTTCTGGGTTTATTCAAATTGATTTTGAGTTGCTGTGGGTATGTTCAAGCTGGTTTTCGAAATTGTTCTTGAATTTGCTGGTTTTTGAAATCATTTCTGGACTGCTGGTGTATTTTCTGAGCTGCTCTAAGCATCAGTGTGCTGCTGCCTATTATTCTGTTGCTGATCTCCTATTCTTCTGTTGTGATTAAATTCTCAGGTACACATTTTGAAACTGCTTCAATGTAGCTTACGAGTTTGTGGAGATGAGTGAAATGCAGCATAGTTCCTGATAATTTTGTGTTATATCTCATGTAATCTCATGAATTTCAGTAGATCATGGTTGTAATTAAGACTGAACTGTTATTTTGGACTATTTCGGATGGTTTGGACTATTTCACGCTTTAGTATAACAAATGTAGTAGAAATAGATTTAACAAAGTTGGAGTTGATTGTTTAAATCTCATTGTAGTCAAGTAGTTTCTAAGTTTCAGCATGTTGATGCAAAAATGATACAATCAGATTATTAGTCAGTGTGTGTATTGTAAATGTATTTGATTCTGTGATTCAGGTTTCAAATCCTTTTTTTTAGTAATCACCTATAGCTTCCATATAAAATCAGGGAACGTGCAAATAGCTGAATTAACAAATTCCCTTGTTAAATTGAATTGTCATTAGTGATTGTTTAGGTTGAAATCTCACAACTGAATGGGCTTGAATTTCAGAACGTCTATTGACTGAGTTAAACTATAAGTTGTCAAGGGAATGTGCCTTACTGGGCTCGACTGCCAGGCCCAAACGGCTGTCTGCAATTACCCCTTTCAGTCCAGGCCCATAATTGGCTTGCCCTTTGGGCATATCTGATTAATAGTTTTTTTTATGAGGGTTGCTTGCAAGGCCCAACATGATAACGATCTGTTTTCATGAGGGCACATGGACCCAAGTACAATAATTCTTAAACAATGTTAAAATAGGACTTTTCTTTTATTGATAGAGACAAAGCCCAATAGAAAATCATAGCCGTTTTAGGATTGACCTTTAAATAAATGATGAGACGAGCCTCGCCAAATAAAAATATAAATTGCGGGGCCCTCAATAAATGCTATAAAAATACTTAGAATTCGGGTGAACCGTCTAGCGAATTTCACGGTTTTCCCCAAAGATAATAACGCGTAGTTGCTTTAGGCGCGTATTTTAATAATATTACCTTCCTAAATTCGGGTGCACATTTATGTGACCCAAATCCAAATCTCAACGAAGTCGAAATGTGTTAACAATCACGGGTGCACTGCTGCGACGTGGTTCGAGACGCATTTTCACGACGTTGCAATTCTTATATAAAAATAAAAATAATAAAAGCGGTTTACTAATAAAAGCACATGAGTTTGGACATGTTTTGAAATCAGATAAACTCAAATACAACAGTTGAGCGACCGTGCTAGAACCACGGAACCCGGGAATGCCTAACACCTTCTCCCGGGTTAACAGAATTCCTTACTCGGATTTCTGGTTCGCGGACTATTAACAGAGTCATAATTTCCTCGGATCGGGATTCAACCGGTGACTTGGGACACCATTAATCTCCCAAGTGGCGACTCTGAATATTAATAATAAATCCCGTTCCGATTATCCTTCAATTGGAAAAACTCCTTTAAACCCTCGCGGGTGTAGTGAAAAAGGAGGTGTGACATTCATCATGCCATGGGGAACATATTGGTACCGGGTAATGCCATTTGGTTTGAAAAATGCTGGGGCAACTTACATGAGGGCAATGACTACCATATTTCATGACATGATACACAAGGAGATCGAGGTCTATGTAGATTATGTGGTCATAAAATCCAGGAAGCAATCCGACCATGTTGAGGACTTGAGAAAGTTTTTTCAAAGGCTCCGCAGGTACAACCTTAAGCTCAACCCTGCAGAATGTGCATTTGGTGTCCCATCTAGAAAGCTGTTGGGATTCATAGTCAGTCGGCGAGGTATTGAGTTGGATCCGTCGAAGATTAAGGACATCCAGAATTGCCACCACCAAAGAACAAGACTGAGGTGATGAGTTTGCTCGGGCAGTTAAACTACATCAGCAGGTTTATCGCTCAACTCACAACGCCCATATTTAAGCTGCTAAAGAAGGATACTGTGGTTAAATTGACTGACGAGTGTCAGGAAGCATTCGACAAGATCAAGAGGTACTTGTCAAACCCACCTGTGTTAGTCCCGCCGAAACCTGGGAGGCCTTTATTTCTTTATTTGACAGTCCGGGATAACTCGTTTGGTTGTGTGTTGGGCCAACATGATGTCACTGGCAAGAAGGAGCAGGCCATTTATTATCTCAGCAAGAAATTCACTTCTTATGAGGTCAAGTATACTCTCCTTGAAAGGACATGTTGCGCCTTGACGTGGGTGGCACAAAAGTTGAAGCATTATCTGTCGTCCTACACTACTTACCTCATTTCTCGCATGGATCCTCTAAAGTATATCTTTCAGAAGCCTATGCCCACAGGAAGACTTGCAAAGTGGCAAATTTTGCTCACAGAGTTCGACATCGTCTATGTGACCCGGACTGCGATCAAAGCCCAAGCCTTAGCCAATTATTTGGCCGAGAACCCGGTAGATGAAGAATATGAGCCATTGAGGACCTACTTTCCTGATGAAGAGGTGATGCATATTGACGAGGCTGAGCAGGATAAAATCCAGGTTGGAAACTTTTCTTTGATTGGGCCGCTAACATGAAAGGTGTTGGAATAGGAGTTGTGCTCATTTCTGAAACAGGGCATCATTACCCTGTCACAACCCAACTTCATTTCTATTGTACCAACAACATGGCTGAGTACGAGGCATGCATTTTGGGTTTGAGGTTAGCTGTAGACATAGGCGTTCAGGAAGTATTGGTTTTGGGAGATTTAGATCTGTTGGTGCACCAAATTCAGGGAGAATGGAAGACTCGAGATTTGAAGCTCATACCATATCGGCAATGTCTGCATGACCTTTGTCAACGATTCAGATCAGTAGAGTTCAGGCATATTCCTAGGATCCATAATGAGGTTGCTGATGCCTTGGCTACTCTGGCGTCAATGTTACACCATCCAGATAAGGCTTATATTGACCCTCTGCATATTCAAGTTCGTGATTAGCTGTCACGACCCAATTTCCATCCCGGTCGTGATGGCGCCTCTCGTGAAGACAAGGCCAGCCAACTAACCCAAATCCTTTCACTTTAACAATTATTAAACATAAATAAATAGATAAATACATCTTAACGACAATAATAACCAGTATTTACAACCCAACACAACCCAACCGGGGTGTCACAAGTCACGAGCATCTAAAGAAACCTTAACACAACTACAGGCCAATAAATATATACAAGTAAAATTTCTGGGAAAACAAAAGACAACATCTGGTGCCGCGAACGCTGGCGGTCACCTTGCTCAGCTACAATAACAATACCTTCAATCCGCTAATAACCCGCTACCGGGTGAACGATACCTGCAACTGCACGCGAGGTGCAGGGAGTAAAGTGAGTACTTCCAACTCGGTGAGTAATAGAAGTAAATAATAACTGAGCAGCAAGAAATCACGTAAAGCAACCAACGGGCTGTACAGAAGCCGGGTACAATTTCCGAGAAAACAGTAAAATCAGAGAACTCTTTAGGAATGTTTCGGCTCAGTTCAAATCTCTTTTGAAAATGGTCCTTTCAATAATTACAAAAGCTGTTCAAAATAGTTAGTGCTGATTAGCACAGAAAATCCGCCCCTCGGGCACAAATACCACAGCATAGCAGGTAAAAATGCAAATAAGTATGCAAGATGAGCACATAAAAGTTTGCCCCTCGGGCATGATTTTTCGTTACTAGTCAGTCATTGTTACCTGACCGGTCAGCCATTGTTACCTGACCAAAACGCGTATTACAGTGCCATTGTTACCACTGTCTAAAATTTAACCGCTCTACATGGGTACCCGCGCTAACTGTGGGTGTGCAGACTCCGGAGGGGCTCCTACAGCCCAAGCGCTATATCATTATAAGGCCTGAAAGCCTGTACATATCAACATGAGGCCTGAAAGCCTTCTCACAGCACACTCGAGGCCTGAAAGCCTCCTCACAATACACTCGAGGCCTGAAAGCCTCCTCACATCACTCAGCATATCCTCACATATGGACCTCGGCCTCAATCAGTCTAAAAATAATCATAAGCCCCTCGGGCATCAGTAAAGAAACAATAATGCTCAGCTCAAACAGTAGTTCAAATATCAGTTAAAACTCGAGGTTGAGTAAAAATATAGCTGAGTTCATGAAACAGTGTAATGACAATGGACTGAGTTCAAATAATATTTCAAAGAGTGAGGAAAACAGTGATGATAGCTCATAGGGAGTTCAAACAGTCAGCAATAAGTCCCAAATATGGCAATAAGCCCAAGTCCTAGTGAAAAACAACAAGTCATAGCGAAATACGCGGTAAAATCAACAACCGGGACGGACCAAGTCACAATCCCCAACGGTGCTCTACCCCACGCAATCTATCTGGCGTGCAAGTCACCTCAATATAGCACTATGGGTGCAAATCCGGGGTTTCAAACCCTCAGGATATCATTTACAATCATTACTCACCTCGAACCGGCGAAATCTCTAGCCCGCGACGCCTTTGCCCCTCAAATCGGCCTCCACGCGCGTCGAATCTAACCAAAATCAGAGCGAATACATCACAATATGCTATGGGACATACCCATTCGAAAACAGTCGAAAATTAGCAACAATCTCGAAACTAGCAAAACCCGAGCCCGGACCCACTTCTCGAAAAATTACAAAACTCACATTACCGGATTCCTTATCTCCTCACGAGTTCATACATACTAAGAACATCAAAATCCATCCACAATTGACCCTTCAAATCCCAATTTAAAAATTTGAAAATTCCAAGCCCTATTCCTCCATTTTAGCAAAAATTCAATGATTTCCTAGATGGATTTCACAATAAAAACGAGTTTTGAGTCCAAGAAACTTACTTTCAAACGTTCCCCCTTGAATCCCTCGTTAATCTCCTTCAAGAATCTCCAAAAACGAGCAATTATGGGTGTAAAAATGACCCCAAAATCGCGACTGACGTGTTTTAAAACATTCTGCCCAGGTATTTACTCCTCGCGATCGCGGAGAACAATTTTTCCAGCCCAAAATTTACTCTTCGCGATCGCGGACAATGCTTCGCGATCGCGATGAACAGTTCTCAGCTCTTCCGGACAGCCTCCAGTATAGTGGTCATAACTTTTTGCACACAACTCCAAATTACGAATGGTTTTTCTGAAAACTAGACACATAGGGCTATAATTTCATATGTTGCTCATTTCCTGACTCCTTATACATTGCGAGATATAAGCTTCCAAAGTCATCCCTGTGTATTAGAGACCTTCCCGGGCAGCCTATAGTGTAACCACCATAACTTTTTGTACACAACTTTAAATTCCAATTAATTTACATTTTCAAAAGACTAGACACAAAGGGCTACAATTTTAATTCTTGGATCATCTCCAAATTCCTTATAGATTGTGAGATATAAGCTTCCGAAGTGGGATCAACGCAACAGAATATTTCTTCTCCGCGATCGCGAAAGGCTTCATGCGATCGCGATTCATTGGCACGTTTCTCACATTTTACTTACCGCGATCGCGACCAATTCCCCGCGATCGCATAGAACACTGCTGTAGCCAAAAACTAGCAGTTAAAAATGGCCTAGAAATGGTCCGAAACCACCCCGAAACTCACCCGAGGCCCCCGGGACCTCAACCGAAAGCACGGACATATCCCATAACATCATTCAAACTTGTTCCAATCATTAAAACACATCAAACAACGCTTAAACCATCAATCACATCGGATTCAAGCCTAAGTTCTTCAAAAACTTCCGAAATGCACTTTCGATCAAAAAGTCTACCAAACCTCGTCTGAATGATCTGAAACTTTGCACGCATGTCCCAAATGACATAACGGAGCTACTGCAACTCTCGGAATTCCATTCCGACCCCTATATCAAAATCTCGCCTATCAATCGGAATTCGCCAAAATACTAATTTCGCCAATTCAAGCCTAATTCTACACCGGACCTCCAAAATAAATTCCGATCACGCTCCCAAGTCACAAATCATCTCCCGAAGCTAACCGAATTACCGGAAATCACATCCGAGCCCTCTAACTCATAAGTCAACGTCCGGTTAACTTTTCCAGCTTAAGCCTTCCTTAAAGAGACTAAGTGTCTCTTTTCTTATCAAAACCAATCCAAATCAACTCTCACACACCACCTACGATAACGAAACATGAAGAAGCAATAAACGGGAAAAATGGAGCAGTAACACATGAGACGACGGGTCGGATCGTCACAAAAATAGTGAGAAAAAGTTCTGGCTTTAGACACTGAATTGTTAAAATGACTGTTGATAGACTTCCTTTCTAAGCGCTAAAATCCAATTGCTCTGGGAAACCTCTCCCATTACTGATTAAGGTAGTCAAATTGAAAAACTTGACTCAATTTTCTAAATAAATTCTTAATGGCATCTTTTTTTTTTTCCTCCATTAGCTAGAGCCTAGAAGCATGAGTCCTATTTGAATGGTAAAAATAAGAATTCATTCTTTAGCACATATTAATAGGCGAAGTGTACTAGTGTGAGCACCTAATTTTACCCCTCATAAGAATTACTCCTAAAAAAGTCAAAAAATAATTTTAATCACTTCTATAGAATTTTAGGAATTTTTCTTGCATTTATTTGCATTGTTCATGCATATTTAGAATTGTTTTAAGCCATAGAAAATCATAAAAAATATTTAATTCTTCATCTTTTACATTTTAGACTTTAATTGCATTGCATATTAATTGCATTACTAAAATATAAAATCCCAAAAATACTTTAGATATTTCTTGCATGACATTTTGCAATGATAATTTAGGATTAGGTAAATTAGATCGAATAAGTTAATTATGCAAAAAAATGGGATTTAGATTAAGTTTGAGTCTAAAATGGCTAAATTTGCAAAAGGCTAATAAAGAAGGGAAAAGGGAAAATTGGCTGCCCTCCTATTTAATAGAAGGAATTTTTACATTCCTATGCCATATAGTAAAATATATTACCCTATGTTCAAGGTTTGATATAATTACATTTAGTATACCTAATTACCAATTATATACCAATGTGTATTAACCGTTCATAATTATGGTACCTTATACTTTCCTAATTAATGTACCGTATATTCCTCTAAATCCCCCCCCCCCCCCCCCGTTTCTCTCTCCCAAACCCACACACTCACCCACGTATCACACATTTCTTTCCCATTATTTCCTCTGCTAAAACCAGAGAAACGTATGTAACCCCCACCATTAACGTCCAATTTCAAGTTTTTTCTTCTACAACCAGTCAAAATTGAAGTCAATTCTTCAAAGTTCATACACACATTTACCTCCCTAAAAAAGCTAGAGAAGCTGATATACCTTCTTTCGATTTGGGTGTATTATCACCACATTCACCCAAAAAGCATGGGAAATCTGCACATGCAATTGTAGATAAGAAGCAAAGTCTTTCTCCACGTGAAATCAGGGCTGAAAATACAAGTAAACAAAAATATGATTTAGATGCTGGAGAATCTTCGAGGGAGATCAAACAAGCGAAAAGGAAAGGAAAGGAGATAGTGTTCGGTGATGATTTTGTAGAAGATGTGCCTATCAGTAAACCTGGAAAGAAAGTGAAGGTGTCTCCCAGTTCAAAAACTCCCAAAAAGAAGAAAAATTCAAAAAAAAACCCTAGTGTTAAATCTCCTAAAAATGTTCGAAAACAGTCATTGGTGAAGGTAAGATTTTAGTAATTTCTTCACTAGTTATTTCGATTGTTTTAGTTGTTAAAAATCTACATAATCTATGTTTTTTCTACTCTGTAGATTATGTGTCTTCATTTTGAAGATTAATTGTAGCTTTATTGATCTGTTTAAAATTGTTGATATTCTGTACATTTTGTGTAGTTATTTTGTAGATAAATTGCAAATGTATCTATATTCTTTAAGCACTGTATTAATGTGAGATTATTTATATTTTGTGCAGAATGGACATTTTTTTGCATGTTGATTATGGGGTTCTTAGATTCCAGACATTATGTGACCCTAGCATTCCTAGCCAAATTAAAGGGCTCTTGTCTCCAAATGGTTTGAAGCTATTCGAGAAGACATGCTTTGGTTATTTACTGTCATTTTCCAATTTATGCATGCAAAATCAAGCTATGTATCTTCTTATGAAGTATGAATTGATTTCATCCGATGCTTCCTATTTTTCAGCTGAGTTAAAAGGTGAGAGGTTAAATTTTGGATTGAGAGAGTTTGCATTAATAACTGGTCTTAGATGTCATACCGAGGTGACAGACTTTGGTTACACTACATATTATGTCAGTAAGATAATGAGCAGTTACTTTCCAAACAAGGTAAAAGTGCAGAAGACATACCTAAAACAGATTGTAACCAACAAAAGTTGGGTAAATGATGATGCAGTAAAGTTATGTATTCTGTATCTCATAGAATTCTTCATTTGTCCTTCAGAGAAAGACCATATTGGGTTGGTAGATCATTTTAGATTTTATTTGGTGGATTCCGGTTAGTACGAGGCATTTCCATGGGGTATTCAGGCTTACAGACTGTTGATTGAATCGGTTAGGCACAGGCTAAATCTTTCCGTTCATTCTTATCTCATTCGAGGATTCCCACTAGCTATGCAAGTATGGTTGTATCAGTGTTTCTCCTCCGTCAACACTGATATAGCTACAATGATTTCTAATTCAATCCCTTGCATACTTAACTGGTCAGCTAGTAAGGGTCAGATTTGGTTAGCTGCAATTGAAGACAGAATGATCAAGCCTGAATGGATGAAGGTAAATGGTTTTTATTTATGATTATACATTTACCTATACAATATCTACAATTTGTCTACATATTTTGCCTTAATCAAGCTAATTTGTTTTTTTTCTCATTCAGTTCACCAACATAAATGAATCACCTGAAGAGCTTTCAGTGATGTCTTTGCCTGATAAAGTTGAGTACAAAATTGAAGAGGTTGAACATATTTCTGAGGATCCCAAAGTTGATGCTCCTCCATTGGAACCCAAACAATCAATTGCAAAAGAGGACAAGGAGTCTATTCTTCGTAAAATAAGAAAGTTAAAAAGATCTTGAGGAGGTAACATTTATTCCTAAACAACATTGTGATGTATACATAATAGTGCATATGTTCTTTAATGTATGTTAAGAGATATTCTGAAGTTAACTATGTATTTTTTTTAATATGTAGGTCGATGAAAAGATTGCAGATTTTAGGAAAGATGTCTTTGAATAACTAGGTAGCCTTCGAGTGCTAATAAATGAGTCAGTCAACACGGTTTTGCAGGTGTTAAACAATCGAAATGATCAAGTTGATGCAAAGGTAACATTTGAATCTTATTCATATTAACAAAACTATTTATGTCACCTCTAAAATATATATACTAACTAATATAAAACTTGCAGTTTGCTGGGAGTTCAACCAAAAATACTGACCAACCAAAAGACAATAACAATCAGCAATTTCAGTTCACTAGTGGAGAACCAGTGCAGGCCAGCACCAGCAAAACAAGTATCTACAAAATAACTCCACTATATCTACAATTATCTACAGAATATGTACAAATATCTACAAGTTTTCTACAATTTGTCTATATTATATACACAAAATATATACAAATAAATACACCATATTGGCACAGCTCTACAGATTTAACATTTTTAATGAAAAACAGAACATGTTGAAGGTGCACTTGGTGAAGAAAATCATCCAGCACGTGTTGATTTATATACACATTTTGAAGGTGCAGTTGATGAAGAGAATGCAGGTATGAAATTGCATTCAGAGATATTTGCTTTATGGTTCAATGTATGCAGGTATGAAATTGCATACATTGTGTTTCAGAGAGGGAAGACATAGATGCACAATCTCCAATTCACGGAGTGACAATATCAGCTCAAACAGAACAACTGAATGAGGAAGATGACAACGTAGGTGAAGAGGCAGATTATGTGAATGTACGTGATTCAGAAGACTCCGGAGGTGAAAAGAAGGAGGTTACACTTGATGATTTCGAGCTGCCTGAAAACTTCTCCCAGTTGGTTAAGTTCGGCAAGCCTATACAAGATGAAACAACACCCGTGCATCAAGGTAGAACAAGGCAGCCGGGAAAGCATGCCCGATCACCATTTCTCCCTTTATACAGTTCTGGTGGTAGCACCTCGATTGGACCTCAAATTTTTCACCTCAAGCACCCGT
>NW_017677736.1:0-2039 GCF_001879085.1 Nicotiana attenuata
TGGCAAAAAGGCGACTAGGGAATGGAGGCCCAATGTCTAAAATCTCAACTTAGGGATTGGAGCACAAATGTTGACAAAAAGGCGACTAGGGAATGGAGGCCCTATGTGTAAAATCTCAACATAGGGATAAGTGAACTTCTCACCCAAACAACCCTTCATTTGTTCCATTTGTCCCATGGCTAGACAAGCCAGACTTTCTTTTCCACAAAGAACTAGCACCTCAGACCATATTTTCCAATTGATACATGTTGATATATGGGGCCCCTATCATGTTGCTACACACAACAATTACAAGTATTTCCTTACCTTGGTGGATGATTTTAGTAGGTCCACTTGGACTCATCTGTTAAGCAACAAAAGCAATGCCCTACAAACACTTAAAGCCTTCATAAATATGATTGAAAACCAATTCAATACTACTGTGAAAGCCATCAGATCTGATAATGGTCTAGAATTCACCAGTCATAAAGCCACTTCTTTCTATCAAAATAAAGGAATCGTTCACCAGAAAACTTGTCCTTATACTCCACAACAAAATGGGGTAGTAGAAAGGAAACACAAATATCTCCTTGAGACTGCTAGGGCCCTTATGTTTCAATCCAAACTCCCAACCAATTATTGGGGAGAATGTATTTTGACAGCCACTTACCTAATTAACAGATTACCTACTACTTACCTGAATAACAAATGTCCCTTTGAAATTCTATACCACAAAAAGCCCAATTACTCTCATTTGAGGAGTTTTGGATGTCTCTGCTATCCTACTGTACCAAGGTACACAGAGACAAGTTTGAACCCAAAACCACACCTCATATTTTTGTAGGCTATCCTTTTGGGACAAAGGGTTACAAAGTGTTAAGCCTAGCTACTAAAAAGATTCATGTCTCTAGGGATGTAGTATTCTATGAAAATATCTTTCCCTTCTCTTTAAAGTCTAAGAACAACCTGTACAATAGTCTCAAGTCAATCAGTCTTCCTATTTACTCTCAAAGCAACATTCCACACTGCAATGCTCAAAATCCCACTAGTGTCACATCTCCAGTTGTGCCTCAATCCCCTGTATCCTCAGCTAGTAATGATGCTACAATGCACACATCAAACACTCAGTCTTTCAACTATTCTCCTGCCATTTTACTTGAAGCCCTTGATCCTAATTCACCAACATCTACTCAATCAGATTCACCCCCTTTGAGAAGAACCATTAGAATTCACAGAACACCTACATACCTTCAGGATTACATCTATACCCTGCCTAAAATATCACATTCTAATGTTTCTCAGGAATCATCTTCCTTAAGTGCACTTTTCTCGAATCACAACCATGTTACACCTGATGTCCTATGTCTTGAAAGTTAGCACTTAGTGACAAATGTTTGTCATGATAGTGAGCCATCATCACTTAGCGAAACTTTCGTTATCTATGGTTTAGTTTGTTTTCTTGGAGTCTCCCGCTCTCTTCTTTATACTGTAACTTCTTCATTGGCTCTGCCCCTAATTACTCGATGTCTTTTGTTGCAGTGATGACGAGTCAGATGGGGCTAGCGACTTGACAGTCCGGCTTATTTCAAGCTATGTGTTAGTGCTTGATAATGTTGACAAAGCAAACACCGCACTCTTTGACATTATCCTACAGATTCTAGAGAGTGGATAGTATTGGGGAAAATTTGTATTCATATATACATGATGATGTGTCCTGACACGTGGAATGGATAATGAGTTGTGATTTGCCACGGTTCAAGAGTTACAAACAGGTACGGGTAAAAAGAGGCACGAGACGAGAGATTCAGCGCCTCGTTCCTGTTTAGGCTTATTTACATACGAACAATGAGACGAATGAACCTGGTTAAAGAAAAAGATGCAAATGCGACATTTAAAGGGTATTAAATGCTGGGGCCATTAAGGAATATATACATTCAATGTAATGATCATGTAACGTAGCATTTAATGTTATTAATTACTCATAATAGCCTCATTATGGCTTAGGCATAACGTGCATCTCCAAAGATTCCCAAAGGGACCTATAAAAGGAGAAATATGTA
>NW_017677736.1:5199-5950 GCF_001879085.1 Nicotiana attenuata
CGTACCTAAAAATCACAACTTAGGGATTGGAGCCCTAATGTTGGCAAAAAGGCGACTAGGGAATGGAGGCCCTATGTCTAAAAATGTCAACTCAGGGATTGGAGCCCTTATGTTTGAAAAAAGCTACTACGGAATGGAGGCGGTGTGTCTAAAATCTCAGCTTAGGGTTGGAGCCCTAATCTTGGCAAAAGGCGATTAGAGAATAGAGGCCCTATGTCTAAAAAATCTCAACTCAGGGATTGGAACCCTAATGTTGGCAAAAAGGCGACTAGGGAATGGAGGCCCAATGTCTAAAATCTCAACTTAGGGATTGGAGCACAAATGTTGACAAAAAGGCGACTAGGGAATGGAGGCCCTATGTGTAAAATCTCAACATAGGGATTGGAGCCCTAATGTTGGCTAAAGGCGACTAGGAAATGTAGGCCCTATGTCTAAAAAATCTCAACTCAGGGATTGGTGCCCTAATGTTGGCAAAAAAGGCGACTAGGGAATGGAGGCCCTATGTCTAAAAATCTCAACATAGGGATTGGAGCCCTATTGTTGGCAAAAAAACCGACTAGGGAATGGAGGCCCTATGTCTAAAATCTCAACTTAGGGATTGGAGCCCTAATATTGGAAAAAGTTGACTAGGGAACGGAGGCCCAATGTCTAAAAATCTCAACTCAAGGATTGGAGCCCTAATGTTTGCAAAAAGGCGACTAGGGAATGGAGGCCCTATGTCCAAAAAATCTCAACTCAGGGATTGGAGCTC
>NW_017677736.1:13658-14331 GCF_001879085.1 Nicotiana attenuata
GATTGGAGACCTAATGTTGGCAAAAAGGCGACTAGGGAATGGAGGCCCTATGTCTAAAATCTCAACTTAGGGATTGGAGCCCTAATGTTGGCAAAAGGCGACTAGGGAACGTAGGCCCTATGTCTAAAATTTCAATTCAGAGATTGGAGCCCTAATGTTGGAAAAAAGGCGACTAGGGAATGGAGGCCCTATGTCTGAAATCTCAACTTAGGGATTGGAGCCCTAATATTGGCAAAACAGGCGACTAGGGAATGGAGGCTCTATGTCTAACATCTCAACTTAGGGATTGGAGCCCCAATGTTGGCAAAAAGGCGACTAGGGAATGGAGTCCCTATGTCTAAAATATCTCAACTCAGGGATTGGAGCTCCAATGTTGGTAAAAAAGGCGACTAGGGAATGGAGGCCCTATGTCTAAAAATCTCAACTTAGGGATTGGAGCCATAATGTTGGAAAAAAGGGGACTAGGGAACGGAGGCCCTATGTCTAAAAATCTCAACTCAGGGATTGGAGCCCTAATGTTGGAAAAAAAGGCGACTAGGGAATGGAGGCCCTATGTGTAAAAACCTCAACTTAGGGATTCGAGCCCTAATGTTGGCAAAAAGGCGACTAGGGAATGGAGACCCTAAGTCTAAAAATGTCAACTCAGGGATTGGAGCCCTAATGTTGGCAAAAA
>NW_017677736.1:18745-19196 GCF_001879085.1 Nicotiana attenuata
AAAAAGGCGACTAGGGAATGGAGGCCCTATGTCTAAAAATCTCAACTCAGGTATTGGAGCCCTAATGTTGGAAAAAAGGCGACTAGGGAAGGGAGGCCATGTGTCTAAAATCTCAACTTAGGGTGGAGCCCTAATGTTGGCAAAAGGCGACTAGGGAATGTAGGCTCTACGTCTAAAAAATCTCAACTTAGGGATTGGTGCCCTAATGTTGGCAAAAAAGGCGACTAGGGAATGGAGGGCCTATGTCTAAAAATCTCAACTTAGGGATTGGAGCTCTAATGTTGGCAAAAAAACCGACTAGGGAATGGAGGCCCTATGTCTAAAATCTCAACTTAGGGATTGGAGCCCTAATGTTGGCAAAACAGGCGACTAGGGAATGGAGGCCCTATGTCTAAAAAATCTCAACTCAGGGATTGGAGACCTAATGTTGGCAAAAAGGCGACTAGGGAAT
>NW_017677736.1:22093-22557 GCF_001879085.1 Nicotiana attenuata
AACTTAGGGTTGGAGCCCTAATGTTGGAAAAAGGTGACTAGGGAATGGAGGACCTATTTCTAAAAAATCTCAACTCAGGGATTGGAGCCCTAATGTTGGCAACAAGGCGAATAGGGAATGGAGGCCCTACGTCTAAAAAATCTCAACATAGGGATTGGTGCCCTAATGTTGGCAAAAAGACGACTAGAGAATGGGGGCCCTATGTCTAAGATTTCAACTTAGGGATTGTAGCCCTAATGTTGGCAAAAGACGACTAGGGAATGGAGGCCCTATGTCTAAAAAATCTCAACTCAGGGATTATAGCCCTAATGTTGGCAAAAAGGCGACTAGGGAATGGAGACCCTATGTCTAAAATTTCAACTGAGGGATTGGAGCCCTAATGTGGGCAAAAAAGGTGACAAGGGAATGGAGGCCCTATGTCTAAAATCTCAACTTAGGGATTGGAGTCCTAATGTTGGCAAAAA
>NW_017677736.1:27317-27664 GCF_001879085.1 Nicotiana attenuata
AAAAAGGCAACTAGGGAATGGAGGCCCTATGTCTAAAATCTCAACTTAGGGATTGGAGCCCTAATGTTGGCAAAAAGGCGACTAGGGAATGGAGGCCCTATGTCTAAAAAATCTCAACTTAGGGATTGGAGCCCTAATGTTGGCAAAAAAGGCGACTAGGAAATGGTGGCCCTATGTCTAAAAATCTCAACTTAGGATAGGAGCACTAATGTTTGCAAAAGAGCAACTAGGGAATGGAGGCCCTATGTCTAAAAATCTCAACTTAGGGTTGGAGCCCTAATGTTGGAAAAAGGTGACTAGGGAATGGAGGACCTACGTCTAAAAAATCTCAACTCAGGGATTGGAGC
>NW_017677737.1:0-731 GCF_001879085.1 Nicotiana attenuata
GCTGATATTAACTACTGTAATACAACACTGTTTGAAAAACACTTTTAGCTTTGAAATTAAGATCGAAACAGGCTGATCCCTAAATCAATTATGAGTCTAAATCAATCCTGATTTTTCTATTTCTATTCAAATGCTAAACTGAAACCAGTACTGAATTATACAAAGTCTATAGCTGATAGCCACAAATTAACAGTCCAAAACAGTCCTATTAGGTACAAATTACGCAATCTGAGTTTCATTGGAATATAGATCTAAGTAAACTTCATTACACAGTACATTTCACTAATATCTACTTAATTATGAATGCATCCTCTAGCAAACAAACAGTTGAATGCTTTCATTTCGTGCTCAAGCTCGAAGCTACATCAATTTGAGTTCAAGTGTGTACCTGGCTATGAAAATACAATGACAATGAGCAGAAATCAGCAACAAAAGCGTAACAGCGGCAGTAAAGTAGAACCAAATCAGCAACAAAATTCAATTTCCACCCAGAAGCACACTTAAACACAGCCCGGAAAGTTGTAAAACCAACAGCAACAGCAAATACCACACTAGACTCAACTGAACTCAAATAGACCCAAAACTGGACCAATAAATCTCAGAAGAAGCTCCAGCAAATTGAAGTTAAGCTAGAGGATCCAAATCACCTATTGAAACTCGAAATTGAACCGAAATTCAAGGGAATGTAATATTTTTTTGAGGTTTTTTGCTATATTCTGGTTTCTACTAGA
>NW_017677737.1:2937-27659 GCF_001879085.1 Nicotiana attenuata
CTCAACAAGAAGCAAATAGCAAATAGGACTCAACTCTTAATCCCTCAAGCTAAGGTTAGACCGAACACTTACCTCGAACTTCCACGACCAACTCAATCCTCAAATACCGCCTTTCCTTTCGAATTCGGCTCCAAATCAGTTGTATCAATACATAATCGACTTAATAACATCAATAAATGCTCAACAATCCCATTCTAATACTTAATTATAGCTTTCTAATCATTCTTCCCAAAAAGTCAAAAATTGACCCCGGGCCCGCTTGGTCAAAACACGAGGTTCGGACCAAAACCCGATCACCCATTCACCCACGTGCCCGAATATATAATTAGTTCCAAAATTTGACCCCAAAACGAGGTCTAAATCACAATTAATCAAAAAGCCCTAACTCTACCCAAATCCCTAATTTTCTACCCTTAAGAACATGATTTAAGCCTAGAAATCTAATGGGTGTTAATGGAGATTGAAGAAAATTAGTCTAAGATTACATACCTATGAATTGGTGGTGAAATCCCCTTTCAAAAATCGCCCAATTTGGAGTTAAAATGAAGAAGTTATGAATTTTGGTGTAAATCCCGTAATGGCTACTGTTTTAAGTGTTGGGCGACAGTGTTCATCGCGTTCGCGAGAACACTGTCGCGATCGCGAAGAGCTGCCAGTAAGTGGACTTACGCGATCGCGATTTCCTCTACGCGTTTGCAAAGGGTGAGCCTCCCTGACCTACGCGTTCGCGGACAGCATTACGCGTTCGCGTAGAAGGAAAGACAAGTCCCCAGCCCACCTCCAATTTACACTACGCGTTCGCGTCACGCAGGTCGCGTTCGCGATGAGCAACCTCCCAGTGCTCCGCGTTCGTGACTGTGGCTTCGCGTTCGCGAAGAACAAATCCACCCCTGTCCCAAATTTCCCTTTCACAATCGCGAGTGTTACTACGCGATCGCGATGCACAAAAGATCTGTGCACCTACAGCAGCAATTCCGCAACTTTTCCTAAGTCCAAAACCTTCCGAAGCACATCCGAAACACACCCAAGCCCTCGGGGCTCCTAACCAAACATACATACTAACTCAAAAACACCATATGAACTTATCCATGCGATCAAATCGCCAAATTAACATCATTAACATCGAATTTAACCTCAAAATCAATGAATTATTTCAAACTTCTTAAAACATCAAAATTTTCATTTAAAGTCCGAATTACGTCAAATGACATCCGTTTCTCACCAAATTTCACAGAATCATCTTAAATCATATATAAGACCTGTACCGGGCGCCGGAACCAAAATACGGGCCCGATACCAACATGTTCTAATCAAATTTCATTTCCAAATCCTTTAAACAATTTCAGAAAACAATTTTCTTTAAAAATTCATTTCTCGGGCTTGGGACCTCGGAATTCGATTCCGGGCATACGCCCAAGTCCCATATTTTCCTACACACCCTCTTGGACCGTCCGATCACGGGACCGGGTCTGTTTACCCAAAATGTTGACCGAAGTCAACTTAAATGCATTTTAAGTCAAAATTTCAATATTTCACAGATTTTTCACATAACAGTTTTCCGGCTACACGCCCGGACTGCGCACGCAAATCGAGGTAAAGATAAAAGAGGATTTTAAGGCCTCGAAATGCAAAATTTATTTTAAAAACAAGTGATGACCTTTTGGGTCATCATATTCTCCACCTCTAAAAAACCGTTCGTCCTCGAACAGACAGAAGAAGGAAGTACCTCAGTCGGGGAAAAGATGGGGATAACGGCTTCGCATATCGGACTTGGACTCCCAGGTCGAGGCCTTAGGAGGCTGACCTCTCCACTGAACAAGAACAGAAGGAAAACTCTTCGACCTCAACTGACGAACCTGCCGGTCTAGAATGGCTACCGGCTCCTCCTCATAAGACAAGTCCTTGTCCAACTGGACAGTGCTGAAATCTAACACGTGGGATGGATCGCCGTGATACTTCCGAAGCATGGACACATGAAACACTAGATGCACGACTGATAAGCTCGGCGGCAATGCAAGTCTATAAGCCACCTCTCCCACTCGGTCAAGAATCTCAAACGGACCAATGAACCTAGGGCTAAGCTTGCCCTTCTTCCCAAATCTCATCACTCCCTTCATAGGCGACACTCGAAGCAATACCCGCTCACCGACCATGAAAGCCAAATCTCGAACTTTGCGGTCGGCATAACTCTTTTTCCTGGACTGGGCTGTACGAAGCCTATCCTGAATGATCCTGACCTTGTCCAAGGTATCCTGAACCAGATCTGTACCCAACAACCGGGCCTCTCCCGGCTCAAACCATCCAACCAAAGACCGATAACGCCTACCATATCAAGCCTCATAAGGAGCCATCTGGATACTCAACTGGTAGCTATTGTTGTAGGCAAACTCCGCCTAAAGGCAAAAACTGATCCCACAAGCCTCAAAAGTCAATGACACAAGCTCGGAGCATATCCTCCGAAATCTGAATAGTCCGCTCGGACTGCCCGTTCGTCTGGGGATGAAATGTTGTGCTCAACTCAACCCGTGTGCCCAACTCTCGCTGAACTGCTCTCCAGAAATGCAAGGCAAACTGCGTCCCTCGGTCCGAAATGATAGACATGGGCACACCATGAAGGCGAACAATCTCCCGGATATAGATCTCAGCTAACCTCTCAGAAGAATACGAGACTGCCACAGGAATGAAATGCGCTGACTTGATCAGCCTATCAATAATGACCCATACTGCATTAAACTTCTTCTGAGTCTGTAGGAGTCCAACAACGAAATGCATAGTGATCCGCTCCCACTTCCACTCGGGAAGCTCAATCCTCTTAAATGAACCACCGGGCCTCTGATGCTCGTACTTAACCTGCTGACAATTTAAACACCGAGCCACATATGCAACGATATCCTCCTTCATTCTCCGCCACCAATAATGCTGCCGCAAATCCTGATACATCTTCGCGGCGCCCGGATGAATATAGTACCGGGAGCTATGGGCCTCCTCTAAAATCAACTCCCGAAGCCCATCCACATTAGGCACAGAAACTCGACCCTGCAATCTCAAAACTCCATCACCATCTATGGTAACCTGCTTGGCACCTCCGCGCTGCACCGTATCTCTAAGGACACACAAATGGGGATCATCATACTGCTGATCACGGATACGCTCCAATAATAAAGAACGAGCGACTGTGCAAGCTAACACACGACTGGGCTCAGAACCATCCAGCCTCTCGAACTGATTGGCCAAGGCCTGAACATCCAAAGCAAAAGGTCTCTTACCGACCGAAATATAAGCAAGACTGCCCATGCTGGCTGACTTCCTACTCAAAGCATCGGCCACCACATTGGCCTTTCCCGGATGATATAAGATGGTGATATCATAGTCTTTCAACAACTCCAACCACCTCCTCTGCCTTAAATTCAACTCCTTTTGCTTAAACAAATACTGAAGACTTTTGTGATCCGTGAACACCTCACATGCCACGCCATACAAATAATGCTTCCAAATCTTCAATGCGTGGACAATGGCTGCCAACTCCAAATCATGAACCGGATAGTTCTTCTCATGAATCTTCAACTGCCGTGAAGCATAGGCAATGACCTTGCCATCCTGCATCAACACTGCACCAGGTCCAATACGAGAAGCATCACAATAAACTGTATAAGGCCCTGAACTCGTGGGCAAAACCAACACCGGTGCCGTAGTCAGAGCTGTCTTGAGCTTCTGGAAGCTCGCCTCACTATCGCGCCCCCTTTTTCTCGCGAAATCGGGTTTATGACATTTGGGAGGACAACTCAGTCCTTTTGGGAATTGGGTTTGATTTAAAGAGTCGCCACCTAATGATTAGGGTACATTAGGACACCAAGGAGATTTGATTTGAGTAACCAGAGATTGGGTAAGGGCTTGAAATTATTCTAAGGGGAAGGTGATAGGCACCCCTCAGAATCCACTAGTGTAATTCCCGGCAAGACTATTATTGCGAATTTTGGTACAATTAGCATATAAACAAATAGGGCTCAAATAAGAGGGGATTTCATCACATAAAGGTTTGAAAGTAAACAAGGTTTGAAGGAATAATTAAAAAAAACTGATTTTAAAAATAAAGAGTTAAAATGCTGAAAAGAAAGAAATAAAGAATAAAGGGAGAGGGGTCCTAGGTTTATTAATAATATGGATCACCCCACACAATGCCCGGTAATCACTCCTCAATGGGGGCTACACGTGACATTATCGCGTGGTCATCATATCCAAATCTACCCTTCCCACCCCGTTAAGGTATTAAAGCACGGAATGGTCTCGTTTACCTATTGCATGCTACTACCCGTCCCAATCCTATCAGTCCCGGAGGCATGAGGACTACTAATCCTAAAGGGAAGGGATGTTAGGCTTATTTGTGGTTTCAAAGGGGCAAAATTCTAAGGCGACATACAAAACACGTATACAAATTGGGGGAAAGCACATAACAAGCAAAGGCTCAAATATACCCCCTTTAAACAAAGAAGCACGTAATTAGCATGACTTACACATACTGTTTAGGGTCTGATTGAATAATAAACGTGAAATAACTTAAAGGTTGAGGCAGCCTGATTTATTACACAATTCAGATAAGAAGCCCAAATCAGGCCTGCCAGCTAGTTGTAGTTAATAGAACAGATTCAGTTTACAACTTTACCCTAAGGCTTGCCTAAGTGTTGGACAAGGATCCTATAGGCATGGTATCTATTTAATTCAGAAAGCAATGAAATAACAAGGTCCAAAATAAACTGAATACGCACTGGTTAAAAAGGGTAGTCAGGTCATTAAAAAGAAAGGTAAGTTTTAATGAAAGTTATAAGTTCTGCAACTGGTAGTACCCATTATTACTGATTTTAGCTCTATTCGTGAATGAAGCGATTCAGATTCGATTAGGAGTTCCTATAGACATGATTTCTAGGCGTTGTTGATTTTAAGCCTATGAACATGATATCTAGATGCAGAATTTGCTGAAGACCTATGAGCATGATATCTAGGTGCAGAAATTTGTTTAAGACCTATGAACATGATATCTAAGTGCGATTGAACGTACAGATCTAGATAATCCTGTAAGCATGATTTCTATATGAATGTAGTAGTCCTATGATCATGATTTCTATGTGAATGATGGATATACAGAATTCAGAAGGACCTATAGGCATGATTTCTATATGCATATGCAGAATTCAAAATTCCTATAGGCATGGTATCTACCCTTTTGCATACATAGTTACCCGTCCCTTTTCACTAACCATCCCCAAGAGTTTATTACAAATTATTACAACCCAGAATAAGGTAAAATACATCAGAAAAAATATAAATAAAAGTACAACCAAGGAGAGGCTGATTCAGACTTCATGTCTGAAATATGAGGTAAACCAACTCCAAGAGATCATGATCCAAAGCCTTTCTCCCATTTGAGTGTGTCAAAGTTCCCTAAGAGCCTCAAAGGGACTCCGGGCAATGCTCACACCCACATGTATTATCAGATTGGGGATGAGTGTAGTGTGGAAGGGCCAACCCTCAAGTGTCCAAGTTCAGAGGGAACTCAAAGGGGTCCCAAGGCAGGGCTCACCAGAGGGGGGCAGAACTTAAAGACTAAGAAAGTGTGCAAGTGCAGAACAGAATGCTAAAAGGGGAAAGGGAAAGGAAACAACTACAAATAAGCACACATAAGGGGTTCAGAGGGATATAGAGATTATAAAGAGCCTATTGCTTAGGCAAGGGCAGACTTTAGGCATGCCCAGCAATGGAGAGTGCTAGCACACCTATAAGCCTGCCAGAACACATACTATTAGAGGCTAGGATCCCAGGGGATCAAGTCTGATTCATGGACAATAACTTGCCGTATTGCCATGCCTCAAACCATAGCTTAAACACATAGGGGGTAGGGATTTTGGATTCATAGTAGAACAAGCAAAAAGAAATCAGTATGCTAGAGTAAGTGTTGAACTATACAGAAGCAGTAAGTAGACATGGATATAAAGATAGTAAATAAACACATTGTTGTGGTGCTGAAAACCTTAAATCAGGACATACCAGTTTCAAAGTAGCAAATAGAGAAAGCAGGCAACAAAACTTGTAAACAGGCCACAGTACAAGCAATAAGAGAGAATACTTTTTGAGTGTGAGTATAAGTTCAGAAAGACTATGAGTGATGGGTCCCTTGTGTTAATGAAAGAGTCGTGTACTTATAGTGTGAAAAAACAGGCAGAAATAAGGTAAGAAAATAATTAAGGAACTGGGTATCAATTAAAATCAGTACAAGACTTCCTTAATTTAAGGAATTCGGACTTAAACGGTAAT
Source organism: Nicotiana attenuata (assembly GCF_001879085.1). Lineage (NCBI taxonomy): Eukaryota > Viridiplantae > Streptophyta > Magnoliopsida > Solanales > Solanaceae > Nicotiana > Nicotiana attenuata. Next base: position 9,244 of record NW_017677737.1, read on the forward strand.
GAGTAATAAAATTATTTAAGGAAAGAGATCAAACAAGCATCTTGTGCAAAGTAGACATTTAGGGGTAAATACATAGGAGTTTATTTAAGGGCAGAATTTTGAAATACACGGTTACATAATTAAGGTAGAAAATCAATTAGTAGGCAGTAAATCAAGGAGTCAGAGATTTGTAATTACTGGTCCATGAATGAACCAAGTCAGAAAAGCTAAGGAAAGTTTTCGACTCAAACCAAACAATAGGGAAATCAGCAAACAAGGAAAGAAGATCAATCAGACTTTCACAAAGGAAGTCTGAAATCAATCAGAATTGAAAGCCATTTTAGAGGGAAGTTCAGCACATATAAAGAGCACACAAATATGCTAGGCTGAATTTAGGGCAAAGAAAAACGTCATGCTATTGCAAAAATCAGTAGGTGATAGACTATAGGATCATGGTAGTCACATAGGTCAGCAATGTAGAAGAGAGATAGTATCAAATAGCATACAAAGGGTCTAGTATAAGGACCTTAGAAGAATTCAGTAAAGAATCAAAATTGCCTAAAGAAATAGAGATTGAAACAAAGATTTCAAGACTCAGTTGAGCAACAGAGGAAACAAATCCAGAAACTCGAAATAGTTAGGGTTTCTGAAATCAAACAATTTCAAAAATGAAGGACAAGCATACCACATAGCTAATGGTCTCAAAACTCGGATGAACCCCCAAATTCTAGGGTTTTTATCATCAATCGAGTGCAGAGATGAGAGGACAAGTAATCAAGGAAAAGATACTAACTGAAACAGGTCCAGGGGTCTCAGAAAAGAACTGAGACCTTTAACATGTTTTTTCAGTAGCAGGAACTCATGAGAAGCATAGTAAAAGAACAACAAGCGAAACACAGTAGAAGAACTCAAAGAAACATAGTAGAAGAAACTAATAAGAACACAGTAGGAAAAACTAATAAGAACACAATAGGAGAAACATATAAAGAAGCATAGTAAAAGAAACGAGAACACAGTATGAGAAACTTAATAAGAAATATAGTAGAAGAAACATATAAAGAAGCATAGTAGAAGAAACAAGAACACAGTAGAAGAAACTTAATAAGAGACATAGTAGAAGAAGCACACAAGAGAAAAAGAAAATCAGAGAAACATCTAAATAACTCAAAAACCCTAGATCGGAAAAATAAAGGTTTTGAAAGCATAGTTTGAAAGAAATATCAAGAAGTCGTTTAAAAGTTTAGGGAAAACACGGATCTAGAACAGATCTAAAGAAATCAGAAGAACCTCGAAAACTAGGGTTTCAGAGGAACCCAAATGGTGAGAAAGGATTGGATAGTCGTTGATCTAAGCAGGAGGAGTCGAGGTCAAGCTTGAAACAGACATGGCTTGCCGGAGCAAGGCCGGAGATGGCCATAAAACTTGAATCAAGCAAGGTCTGGACCCAGCTTCTTCATGGTCAGGCCTCGAAAGTGTAGGAACCATAGAAGGCTGGTAGGTGGTGAGACCACCATGGATTCAGGCCAGGAGGTGGCCGGAGAAGGCGAGTGAAGCTCATCCGAGCGGAGGGAAGGGGAAAGTTCTAGAGAGAACCAAGAGATAGAGAGATAGAGATGAGAGTCGGTTGAATGAGGAATGAGAGGGGTTTGGGGGGGTTGTTTGTTTAATTTGGTAAGAACGGATCTGGACCGTTGATCAAAATTGATCACGGCCAAGATTTAATCCGGATTGGGTCGGGTAGATTTAGATTTGGGCTTGGGTCTTTGGTTGGTGTAATTAGGGGATATGGGCTGGTTTAATTAGGCTAGATTAGAAAGCCAAAATCTGGCTATAAGTTAAATAACCATTTTTCCCATTTAAAATTTAATTATAGAAAATAGTAAATAAGTTTCTGAAAAATTAATTGAAAGCACTAAAAAGATTTATAATATATAATTATCAATTTAAAAATATAAAATCTCATTTTATAAACATGAAACGAATTTAAACCTAAAAATGGCTAATATTGCAATTATAAAATTTTATCCTTAAAAATACTAAATAAATTTTTAAAAATATGTAAAACAAATCTTAGCTATATTTTAGTATAACATGAGAATCAAATAAATGAATCACCAAAAAATGATAATTTTGAGGACAATTACTGGTTTTTCTTGATAAAATAGGGCAGTAAATTGATTTAAAAATCTTGGAAAAATTAAGGAAAAATAATGAAACCTTGGGATATGCTTATATATGCATATAAAGACCATTTTGAAGGTATTTTTCATATTAAAAAAAATACAGGGAAAAATTGGGTATCAACAGCTGCCCCTCTTTACCCGGGAAGGATAAAAGAGTTGTCGGGTAAAGATATGATGGCCAATTTTGACCGAACGAACTGGTTTGAAGAGGTTTGGCCGCGCTCTGGCTTCTGAGCTGCCTACATATCCCTGGTCTTACAGGAATCAGGCCATATGTAGTTCAGGATCCACCGGCGGAGTATGTCGATGGAGGCTTTTAAGCACGGACGCAATATTTAGGATAGGACTGCGGGGAACTGGAATGGAATCGCTCCTGCCGAGATGGTCGTTGCTCGCTGGTTTACCTGCAAATAAGCAAATAAGGGCATATATTGTGCATAAATTTAAACGTGATGCAAATTCCCATCGGACCATGAATGTTATCTTTGGACGGTTAGGATGACGTCCTCAGACCATGATGTCCTGGGCCATGAAGCGTATAATAAAGGATTCGCAGGCCATGAAATGATGCTCTCGGGCTATGCGAATGATGCCTCCGAGCCATGATGCCTTTGAATAATGATATGCAATAGATTAAAGGGGTCCTTAGGCCATGATATGGTGTTCTCGAGCTATGACAATGGTGCCTCCGAACAATGACGCCCTCGGATAATTTGGCGATCTTTCAGCCCATGAAATACAGTATTTGGCGATCTTTCAGCCCATGAGATGCAATAGGTGGCGATCTTTCAACCATGCAGAATGTAAATAAGGTGGCGATCTTTCAGCCATGCAGAATGTAAATAAGGTGGCGATCTTTCAGCCATGCAAGTGTAGAGGTGGCGATCTTTCAGCCATGTAGAATGTAAATAAGGTGGCGATCTTTCAGCCATGCAGAATGTAAATAAGGTGGCGATCTTTCAGCCATGCAAGTGTAGAGGTGGAGATATTTCAGCCATGCATAATGTAAATAAGGTGGCGATCTTTCAGCCATGCAAGTGTAGAGGTGGCGATCTTTCAGCCATGCAGAATGTAAATAAGGTGGCGATCTTTCAGCCATGCATAATGTAAATAAGGTGGCGATCTTTCAGCCATGCAATGCAAGAAATGCAGATAGAGACAGTGTTTAGTCTCGGAAGGCAGAATGATAGCCTTATGCAATGCGGAAAATGCAGATGGAGACAATGTTTAGTCTCGGAAGGCAGAATGGTAGCCTTATGCAATGCAGAAAATTGGTAGCCTTATGCAATGCATAAAAATGAAGATGGAGACAGTGTTTCGTCTCGGAAGGCAGAATGGTAGCCTTATGCAATGCAGAAAAAATGCAAATGGAGATAGTGTTTAGTCTCGGAAGGCAGAATGGTAGCCTTATGCAATGCAGAAATAAAATAAAATGACAAATGGTAATAGAGTTCTTAGCTGATAGCAGGTTGCGATATTGTGACTGCTGGGGTCATCGCGATATAGGGAATATCGCCGGCGTGCGTGGATAGCAAATGCTGGTAAATGCAACAATTCTGAGGGTTGTATTCCTGAACAATGTTTGTCTTGTGAGTGTATAGTATGTCATGTGCTTTCGCAATCCAAGTATCTGCATCCAAAGAAAAATCGTGAGTTTTGTAGAGGGGAGGTTAGTTCGTGTCCCTGCTAGCCTTGTTTGACCCGTTCGGCTTTAATCTGGTGATACGATATGTATCATTGGGGTAGCGTTGCTGAACAAAGCGACTTCGATAATAAACAGCATGAATTTATAAAAAACAAATATGACATAAGTATATATTTAAGAAACAACTTTTAGATGAACCGACGACTGTGACGTGGCTCAAGACATTGCGATCTTTCTTGTTACGGAATTTTGAGGGTCCTCCTCAAAATTCTGCCCCAGTTTAACGGGTTGATGCTTCTGGCGGCTGCTTGCGATGATTGGCTGAAATTACTTCGAAATTTTGAGGGTCCTCCTCAAAATTCTGCCCCAGTTTCCAATTGAGGGGAAAATGAAAATTTTATTGAATTGTGACCGAACCCATAAGGCTGCCTACGTATCCCCTCTTAAACGGGAATCAGGTCAGACGTAGTTCAATTATCATATAGGAAAGCATAAGATTACACATAGTAGCGCTTGACTGCATCTGAATTGATTGGTTTTGGCCGAACTTCTCCGTCCATTTCTGCAAGTATGAGGGCTTCTCCTGTCAAAACCCGGTGAACCATGTATGGGCCCTGCCAATTGGGAGAGAACTTCCCTTTGGCTTCATCTTGATGCGGAAAAATTTTCTTTAACACCAGCTGCCCCGGTGTGAACTGTCTTGGCTTGACTCTTTTGTTTAAGGCTCTGGACATTCTGTTCTGATAGAGTTGACCATGGCAAACATCGTTCATTCTCTTTCTGTCTATAAGGGCTAGTTGCTCATAACAACTTTTTACCCATTCTGCGTCGTCGAGCTCAACTTCTTGTATGATCCTTAGGGAAGGAATTTCTACCTCAACGGGAATGACAGCCTCTGTACCATAAACCAGCATATAAGGGGTTGCTCCGGTTGATGTGCGGACTGTGGTGCGATATCCCAATAGAGCAAATGATAACTTCTCGTGCCACTGTTTATGCTTTTCTATCATTTTCCTCAATATCTTCTTGATGTTCTTGTTGGTGGCTTCTACAGCTCCATTCATTTGAGGTGGCATTCTTGTGTCTGATCTTGAAGTTTCACACGTAGCTTTCATCAAGTCGTTGTTGAGGTTGGAGCCGTTATCAGTAATGATTGTCTCTGGAACCCCGAATCAACAAACAATGCGGTCGCGGACAAGGTCTACCACGACTTTCTTAGTTACCGCTCTGTAAGATGCTGCTTCGACCCATTTGGTGAAATAGTCTATGGCTACCAGGATAAACCTGTGTCCGTTGGAAGCGGCAGGCTCGATTGGTCCAATAACGTCCATTCCCCAGGCGGCGAATGGCCATGGTGAGCTTGTTGTGTGGAGCTCGCTCGGAGGTACCTTTATCATATCTGCATGTATCTGACAGCGTTGGCATTTTCGGACATACTGGATGCAGTCTGTCTCCATGGTCATCCAGAAGTAGCCAGCCCGGAGTATCTTCTTTGCTAAAACAAAACCGTTCATATGTGGACCGCAAGTCCCAGCATGAATTTCCTCTAGTAGCTTGGATGTTTCTTTTGCGTCGACACACCTTAATAATCCCAAATCAGGAGTCCTCCTATACAGGATTCCTCCGCTGTGAATGAAGTTGTTGGACAATCTCTGAAGTGTGCGCTTCTGAATAGGATTTGCAAGCCTTGGGTATTCTCCGTTTGCTAAATATTCCTTGATATCATGAAACCAAGGCTTTCCGTCCGCCTCTTCTTCAACGTGGGCACAATAAGCTGGCTGATCATGGATCTTTACTGGAATGGGATCAATGAAGTTTTTGTGTGGATGTTGTATCATGGATGACAGGGTAGCCAATGCATCGGCGAACACATTCTGGATTCTGGGAACATTCCGTCTTTGTGAACCTCTTCCTCAGTTCTTACACGTGATGCAGATACGGGAGTATCTTAGAGTTCTTGGTTGCCCATTCTCCTCGTACCTAATGTATAAGCAAATCTGAATCTCCGATCACTAGCAATTCTTGAATTTTCATGTCAATAGTCATCTTGAGCCCTAAGATGCAAGCTTCGTACTCGGCCATGTTGTTAGTGCATGGGAACCTGAGCTTAGATGACACCGGATAATGCTGACCGGTTTCTGATACTAGGACTGCTCCCACGCCGACTCCTTTGAAATTTGCTGCTCCGTCGAAAAACATTCTCCACCCATCATAGAATTCTACAATGTCTTCTCCTATGAATGATACCTCTTCATCAGGAAAATACGTCTTTAGGGGTTCATATTCTCCATCCACGGGGTTCTCGGCAAGATGATCTGCTAGTGCCTGTCCCTTGATTGCTTTCTGAGTTACGTAGACAATGTCGAATTCACTCAACAGGATTTGCCACTTGGCTAGCTTGCCGGTGGGCATGGGCTTCTAAAAAATGTACTTTAAGGGATCCATCCTTGATATGAGATATGTAGTATAGGCACAGAAGTAGTGCCTCAGCTTCTGGGCTACCCAAGTCAAAGCACAACAGGTGCGCTCCAACAGAGAATATCGGGCCTCGTACGGAGTGAACTTCTTGCTGAGATAGTAAATGGCCTGTTCCTTTCTCCCTGTTTCATCATGCTGCCCCAAAACGCAGCCGAAAGCTCCATCCAATACTGCGAGGTAGAGTAATAGAGGTCTACCTGGCTCGGGCGCGACCAAAACTGGTGGTGTTGATAGGTATTCCTTGATTCTGTCGAAAGCTTTTTGGCAGTCATCCGTCCATTTAGTAGCGGCGTCCTTCTTTAACATCTTAAAGATTGGCTCACAGATAACTGTAGATTGTGCTATGAACCGACTGATGTAGTTGAGTCTCCCCAAGAAACTCATCACGTCCTTCTTGTTCTTTGGCAGCGGCAGTTCTTGGATAGCTTTGACCTTTGATGGATCCAGTTCTATCCCCCGGCGACTCACAATGAACCCAAGTAATTTTCCAGCAGGAACCCCAAATGCACACTTCGCGGGATTCAGCTTTAGGTTGTATCTCCGCAATCTGTTGAAGAACTTCCTCAAATCTTCCATGTGATCGGTGGCCTTCTTTGACTTAATGATGACGTCGTCTACGAAAACCTCGATCTCCTAATGTATCATATCATGAAAAATGGTGGTCATAGCCCTCATGTAGGTGGCCCCTACATTCTTTAAACCAAACGGCATCATCTTGTAGCAGTATATTCCCCACGGCGTAATGAAAGCCGTTTTCTCAGCATCATCTTCATCCATCCAGATTTGATGATAACCAGCGAAACAATCCACAAATGATTGCAATTCATGCTTGGCGCAATTGTCGATCAGGATGTGTATGTTTGGTGAGGGAAAATCGTCTTTCGGACTGGCCCGGTTGAGATCCCGGTAGTCGACACAGACTCTAACCTTCCCGTCCTTCTTTGGCACTGGCACAATGTTAGCTAACCATGTTGGGTATTCCACTACCCTGAGAACTTTGGCTTTGACCTGCTTGGTGACTTCTTCCTTGATTTTCAGACTCATATCTGGCTTGAACTTTCTGAGCTTCTGTTTTACCGGTGGACATGTCGGATCAGTTGGCAGTTTGTGTGCCACAATAGATGTACTCAGACCAGTCATGTCATCGTACGACCAGGCGAAGATGTCCTCATATTCTCTTAGAAACTCGGTGTATTCCTTCTTTTCTAATGACGATAAGCGAACGCTGATTCGTGTTTCTTTGACATTCTCTTCATCTCCCAGGTTAACAATCTCAGTCTTGTCCAGGTTGGACTTCGGCCTGTTTTCAAAATTCTCGACTTCCTTAACAATCTCTTCCGGTATGTCATCTTCCTCTGAGTCTATGTCTGTTTGTTGCGTTGTCTCATTGCATGTCACAGTCATTGGTTCATCAAGACAAGTAATAGTAATGTTGTATAAGTAAAGTAATGAGAGAAAATAATAAGAGTGTTGATTTGTAAGAAAAAAAATCGAAATGCTTTGATAAATTCCATAACTGTTTTTAACATTGAAGATCTTATTGCGAAATTAAAAAATACGAAAGGAAAGTCAACTAGTAATAAAAGATAGTGCATGATGCTTGTTCAGCCTTGCTACCCCGAGGCTCGCCGGGCTCTGGTGGTCCTGATGGTCCAGTTATTGAGATGTGCCCCTCTGCTTAAGATGATCATGTCAGAGTGCACGAACTAACCTTTGGGGAGGGGAATAATAAAACAAAAATAAAACAAAAAGGTAACCAAGTTAGTGAGGGTCATGAAAAGTATTGCAATATTTAAACATATAGTGCAGGAAAGTAAAACGTGTCCTAATTTGGGAGCCTCATTGTGCCCGAGGTAGGCCTAGAGACAAGTTGATTTGGAGAACTTAGAATGCTAAATGCCTCATTTTATTGACAAAAAATAGACGAATCCCAAATTGACATTAAATATGCAAGAAATAAAAATCACTAATGGCCATTGGCCTTATTACATTTGTAAAGCGAAAAATAAACTCCTATCTACTTGGTCCCAGAAGGACTTTCCCCAGGTTGAATGCTCTCATTGATCAAATCCTCCAGCTCGCGTAGGTTCACTAGTAAAAATGCCTTTGCCAGGTGTTCTCCTTCGTTTCCCTCAAAGTTTTGGCAGTCGGTGACTCTCTTCCTCACTTTTCCTTCCAATTCCAACAGACTGTATTCCAGATATTCCAAATTTTCGCTAGCTTTGGCGGCTCTCTCTTTCCACTCATTGATTTGGTCATTTAATGGAAGACTCCTCCACCAGTCTAGCAAAAGTGGGGGTGTGCTAATCATACCGAAACTGGGGACCTCGGGCCTCATTTTCTGCAAAACAAAAGGGTTAGACCCTACCCCCACCGGACTCGACTATTTAACATCAATAATTGGCATAAAAGCATTTAGTCCTCCAAATAAATGCACAGAACGTGATAATGTCCGTTTGGGTTTCAGGGAAACCCAGTGGACTTTGGACAAGGCTATCTTAAAGAGTCATTATGTGGACAACATAACTGAGTCGGCTAGGTTTGACCATGATGCATGCACAGTTAAATAGAGTGAGGTTTCTATGGGGTTTTAGACTGGTACCCTTGACCGGACAACTCAAGGGGGAAAGGCACGGAACTGTCGACTACACCGTTAATCAACTGGTTTTACTGTAAATACGCCTTTTCCAGTTTAGGGGGTGATAATATTGGAAGAGCGCAACCACTCATTATAAGCGTTGCTATAGGATTTGTTTGGCACGAGTGAAATATGATGCCGAGCATGATTATGCAACAATTAAAGGCATGTTGTCACGTATTTGCATGTTTAAGAAAGCAGTAAATACAACAGTTTTCATAATTTAAAGCAGTAGTAAAGGGAAGCAGAAAAGGAAAGAAACAAAAGACAAGTCAGTTTTGTAGTTGAAGAGGAAATTGAATGCTTAAAGAAAATAAACAAATAATTGCGCATAAAGAAGCATAAGTTCACAATAATAGCCTGAAATGGTAAAAGCCTAAAAGAGTCCCCAGCGGAGTCGCCATGCTGTCGCGCCCCCTTTTTCTCGCGAAATCGGGTTTATGACATTTGGGAGGACAACTCATTCCTTTTGGGAATTGGGTTTGATTTAAAGAGTCGTCACCTAATGATTAGGGTGCATTAGGACACCAAGGAGATTTGATTTGAGTAACCAGAGATTGGGTAAGGGCTTGAAATTATTCTCAGGGGAAGATGTTAGGCACCCCTCAGAATCCACTAATGTGGTTCCCGGCCAGACTATTATTGTGAATTTGGGTACAATTAGCATATAAACAAATAGGGCTCAAATAAGAGGGGATTTCATCACATAAATGTTTGAAAGAATAATTAAAAAACCTGATTTTAAAAATAAAGAGTTAAAATGCTGAAAAGAAATAAATAAAGAATAAAGGGAGAGGGGTCCTAGGTTTATTAATAATATGGATCACCCCACGCAATGCCCGGTAATCACTCCTCAATGGGGGCTACATGTGACATTATCGCGTGGTCATCATATCCATATCTACCCTTCCCACCCCGTTAAGGTATTAAAGCGCGGAATGGTCTCGTTTACCTATTGCATGCTACTACTCGTCCCAATCCTATCAGTCCTGGAGGCATGAGGACTACTAATCCTAAAGGGAAGGGATGTTAGGCTTATTTGTGGTTTCAAAGGGGAAAAATTCTAAGGCGACATACAAAACACGTATAACAAGTTGGGGGAAAGCACATAACAAGCAAAGGCTCAAATATACCCCCTTTAAACAAAGGAGCACGTAATTAGCATGACTTACACATACTGTTTAGGGTCTGATTGAACACTAAATGTGAAATAACTTAAAGGTTGAGGCAGACTGATTTATTACACAATTCAGATAAGAAGCCCTAATCAGGCCTGCCAGCTGGTTGTAGTTAAAAGAACAGATTCAGTTTATAACTTTACCCTAAGGCTTGCCTAAGTGTTGGACAAGGATCCTATAGGAATGGTATCTATTTAATTCAGAAAGCAATGAAATAACAAGGTCTAAAATAAACTGAATACGCACTGGTTAAAAAGGGTGGTCAGGTCATTAAAAAGAAAGGCAAGTTTTAATGAAAGTTATAAGTTCTGCAACTGGTAGTACCCATTATTACTGATTTTAGCTCTATTCGTGAATGAAGCGATTCAGATTCGATAAGGAGTTCCTATAGACATGATTTCTAGGTGTTGCTAATTTTAAGCCTATGAACATGATATCTAGATGGAGAATTTGCTGAAGACCTATGAGCATGATATCTAGGTGCAGAAATTTGTTTAAGACCTATGAACATGATATCTAAGTGCGATTGAACGTACAGATCTGGATAATCCTGTAAGCATGATTTCTATATGAATGTATTAGTCCTATGATCATGATTTCTATGTGAATGATGGATATACAGAATTCAGAAGGACCTATAGGCATGATTTCTATATGCATATGCAGAATTCAAAATTCCTATAAACAGCTACAAATAAGCACACATAAGGGGTCCAGGAGGATATGGAGATTATAAAGAGCCTATTGCTTAGGCAAGGGCAGACTTTAGGCATGCCCAGCAATGGAGAGTGCTAGCACACCTATAAGCCTGCCAGAACACATACTATTAGAGGCTAGGATCCCAGGGGATCAAGTCTGATTCATGGACAATAACTTGCAGTATTGCCATGCCTCAACCCATAGCTTAAACACATAGGGGGTAGGGGTTTTGGATTCATAGTAGAACAGGCAGAAGAAATCAGTATGCTAGAGTAAGTGTTGAACTATACAGAAGCAGTAAGTAGACATGGATATAAAGATAGTAAATAAATACATTGTTGTGGTGCTGAAAACCTTAAATCAGGACATACCAGTTTCAAAGTAGCAAATAGAGAAAGCAGGCAGCAAAACTTGTAAACAGGCCACAGTACAAGCAATAAGAGAGAATACTTTTTGAGTGTGAGTATAAGTTCAGAAAGACTATGAGTGATGGGTCCCTTGTGTTAATGAAAGAGTCGTGTACTTATAGTGTGAAAAAACAGGCAGAAATAAAGTAAGAAAACAATTAAGGAACTGGGTATCAATTAAAATCAATCAGTACAAGACTTCCTTTAATTAAGGAATTCGGACTTAAACGGTAATGAGTAATAAAATTATTTAAGGAAAGAGATCAAACAAGCATCTTGTGCAAAGTAGGCATTTAGGGGTAAATACATAGGAGTTTATTTAAGGGCAGAATTTTGAAATACACGATTACATAATTAAGGTAGAAAATCAATTAGTAGGCAGTAAATCAAGGAGTCAGAGATTTGTAATTACTGGTCCATGAATGAACCAAGTCAGAAAAGCTAAGGAAAGTTTTCGACTCAAACCAAACAATAGGAAAATCAGCAAACAAGGAAAGAAGATCAATCAGACTTTCACAAAGGAAGTCTGAAATCAATCAGAATTGAAAGCCATTTTAGAGGGAAGTTCAGCACATATAAAGAGCACACAAATATGCTAGGCTGAATTTAGGGCAAAGAAAAACGTCATGCTATTGCAAAAATCAGTAGGTGATAGACTATAGGATCATGGTAGTCACATAGGTCAGCAATGTAGAAGAGAGATAGTATCAAATAGCATACAAAGGGTCCAGTATAAGGACCTTAGAAGAGTTCAGTAGAGAATCAGAATTGCCTAAAGAAATAGAGATTGAAACAAAGATTTCAAGACTCAGTTGAGCAACAGAGGAAACAAATCTAGAAACTCGAAATAGTTAGGGTTTCTGAAATCAAACAATTTCAAATATGAAGGACAAGCATACCACATAGCTAATGGTCTCAAAACTCGGATGAACCCCCAAATTCTAAGGTTTTTATCATTAATCGAGTGCAGAGATGAGAGGACAAGTAATCAAGGAAAAGATACTAATTGAAACAGGTTCAGGGGTCTCAGAAAAGAACTGAGACCTTTAACATGTTTTTTCAGTAGCAGGAACTCATGAGAAGCATAGTAAATGAACAACATGCGAAACACAGTAGAAGAACTCAAAGAAACATAGTAGAAGAAATTAATAAGAACACAGTAGGAAAAACTAATAAGAACACAATAGAAGAAACATATAAAGAAGCATAGTAGAAGAAACAAGAACACAGTAGAAGAAACTTAATAAGAAACATAGTAGAAGAAACATATAAAGAAGCATAGTAGAAGAAACAAGAACACAGTAGAAGAAACTTAATAAGAGACATAGTAGAAGAAGCACACAAGAGAAAAAGAAAATCAGAGAAACATCTAAATAACTCAAAAACCCTAGATCGGAAAAATAAAGGTTTTGAAAGCATAGTTTGAAAGAAATATCAAGAAGTCGTTTAAAAGTTTAGGGAAAACACGGATCTAGAACAGATCTAAAGAAATCAGAAGAACCTCGAAAACTAGGGTTTCAGAGGAACCCAAATGGTGAGAAAGGATTGGATAGTCGTTGATCTAAGCAGGAGGAGTCGAGGTCAAGCTTGAAACAGACATGGCTTGCCGGAGCAAGGCCGGAGATGGCCATAAAACTTGAATCAAGCAAGGTCTGGACCCAGCTTCTTCATGGTCAGGCCTCGAAAGTGTAGGAACCATAGAAGGCTGGTAGGTGGTGAGACCACCATGGATTCAGGCCAGGAGGTGGCCGGAGAAGGCGAGTGAAGCTCATCCGAGCGGAGGGGAAGGGGGAAAGTTCTAGTGAGAACCAGAGATAGAGAGATAGAGATGAGAGTCGGTTGAATGAGGAATGAGAGGGGTTTGGGGGGGTTGTTTGTTTAATTTGGTAAGAACGGATCTGGACCGTTGATCAAAATTGATCGACGGCCAAGATTTAATCCAGATTGGGTCGGGTAGATTTAGGATTTGGGCTTGGGTCTTTGGGCTGGTGTAATTAGGGGATATGGGCTGGTTTAATTAGGCTAGATTAGAAAGCCAAAATCTGGCTATAAGTTAAATAGCCCTTTTTTTCCATTTAATTTATAGAAAATAGTAAATAAGTTTCTGAAAAATTAATTGAAAGCACTAAAAAGATTAATAATATATAATTATCAATTTAAAAATATAAAATCCCATTTTATAAACATGAAACGAATTTAAACCTAAAAATGGCTTATATTGCAACTATGCAATTTTATCCTTAAAAATACTAAATAAATTTGTAAAAATATGTAAAAAAAAATATCTTAGCTATATTTTAGTATAACATGAGAATCAAATAAATGAATCACCAAAAAATGATAATTTTGGGGACAATTACTGGTTTTTCTTGATAAAATAGGGCAGTAAATTGATTTAAAAATCTTGATAGAATTAAGGAAAAATAATGAAACCTTGGGATATGCTTATATATGCATATACAGACCGTTTTGAAGGTATTTTGCATATCAAAAAAAAAATACAGGAAAAAATTGGGTATCAACACTCACACTTATCTAACCATCTGAACTGGCACCCTTCTGGGTCAACATGGTCATTGGAGCTGCAATAGATGAAAACCCCTCCACGAACCGACGATAGTAGTATGCCAATCCCAAGAAACTCCGAATCTCTGTAGCTGATGCTGGTCTAGGCCAGTTCTTGACTGCCTTAATCTTCTTCGGATCAACCTGAATACCCTCTGCTGATACAACATGACCCAGAAATGCAACTGAACTCAACCAGAACTCACACTTTGAGAACTTAGCATATAACTGACTATCCCTCAGAGTCTGAAGAACCACTCTAAGGTGTTTCTCGTGCTCCTCCTGGCTGAGGGAATATATAAATATATCATCAATGAAGACTATCACGAACGAAGGCCTGAACACTCGGTTCATCAAATCCATAAAAGCTGCTGGGGAATTTGTCAACCCGAATAACATTACCAAGAACTCATAATGCCCGTACCGAGTGCGGAAAGTTGTCTTAGGGACATTGGATGCCCTAATCCTCAACTGATGGTAGCCAGATCTCAAGTCAATCTTTGAAAATACCTTGGCACCCTGAAGCTGATCGAACAAATCATCAATCCTCGGCCAAACACCCCTTCTCGACCATACGCCGAGCCTTCACATAAGAGATAACACTACGGGTAGAATGACCAGGAGTCCATCTCCACTCTAAACGGGGTAGACCCGGCAAGGCTAAGGTCACAGTCTTGGCATGACAATCCAAGATAGCGTGGTAAGGTGACAACCAGTCCATCCCCAATATAACATCGAAATCAACCATGTCCACAAGCAACAAATCTACACGAGTCTCAAGACCTCCAATCACCACAATACAAGAACGATGGACTCGATCTACCACAATAGAATCATCCACCGGTGTAGACACATAAACATGAGCACTCAAGGGATCACTAGGCATGACCAGGTACGGTGCAAAATAAGATGACACATACGAGTATGTAGACCCTGGGTCAAATAACACTGAAGCATCTCCATCACAAACCAGAACGGTACCTGCAATAACTGCATCGGAAGCCTCAGCCTCGGGCCTGGCTGGAAGAGCATAACATCGGGGCTAGGCCCTACCACCCTGAACCACATCTCTGGGACGATCTGCCGCTGGCTGGCCTCCACCTCTAGCGGCCTGAGCTCCACCTCTAGGACCTCGACCTCCACCTCTAGCACATCTACCCCCACCTTTAGCTGGTTGGGCGGGCTGTAGAACACCTGGTGCCTGAACCATAGCGCGGGAACCCTGCTGCTGCGACTGAGTACCTACCAATCTCGGACAAGCCCTCATGATATGACCATACTCACCACACTCATAGCATCCTCCTGAGAGTTGCGGCTGAGGAAACTGAGACTGACCCCGGCGACCTGAATGACCACCCCGAAAACTCTGGAGCGGCGGTGCACTGATAGGAGCTGGTGGTGCACTGTAGGGCTGCTGATCAGAATACTGCATGTGAGAACCACGACCACCTGAAGCATCGTGAGAAACCTAAAGCGCTGACTGAAAAGGCCTAGGAGGATGGCCTCTACCATACGAATCCCTGCCTCCAGACGAGGCACCACTGAATCTGCCTGACTGACGGGGTCTCTTGTCTGCCCTATGACCACCCCCCTGTGATAGAACCATCTCAACTCTCCGGGCCACATTGGCCGCCTCCTGGAAAGATATCTCACTCCCAGCCTCTCTAGCCATCTGAAGACGAATTGGCTGAATAATTCCATCAATGAACCTCCTCACCCTCTCTCTCTCGGTGGGAAGTATGATAAGAGCATGACGAGCCAAGTCGATGAATCTGGTCTCATACTGAGTAACGGTCATAGAACCCTGCTGGAGACGCTCAAACTGCCTCTGATATGCCTCTCTCTGAATGATGGGGAGAAACTTCTCCAGAAATAGCTGAGTGAACTGCTCCCAAGTCAAAGCTGGTGATCCGGCTGGTCTAGCCAAGCAATAATCTCTCCACCAAGTCTTGGCGGATCCAGATAAGCGAAAAGTAGCAAAATCGACCCCATTGGTCTCCACTATCCCCATGTTCCTGAGAACCTCATAACAGCTGTCTAGATAATCCTGGGGATCCTCAGTAGATGCACCGCTGAAAGTAGTAGTGAAGAGCTTGGTGAACCTGTCCAATCTCCACAAAGCATCGACAGACATAGCTGCACCATCGCCGGTCTGAGCTACCACACCCGGCTAAACCGCTCCAACTGGCTGAGCTGCTGGAGTCTGAAACTGGGGAGCTACCTGCTCCGGAGTGCGAGTAGCAGGAGTCTGGGCTCCTCCTCCAGCCTGAGAGACGGCTGGTGCTACAGAAAGTAGATATGCTCGGGTGACACTGTCCATAAGGCCCACTAGACGGACCAGAGTATCCTGAAGAACTGGGGTAGCAATAAACCCCTCTGGGACCTGAGCTGGGCCCACCGAAACCGCTGGGGCCGGAACCTCATCCTCAAAATCAACCTGAGGCTTCGCCGATGGTGCTGCTGCTCTGGGCTGAGCCCTGCCCCTACCTCGGCCTCTAGCACGGCCTCGGCCTCGGCCTCGCCCTCTGCCCCTCGTGGGAGCTGCTGCTGGGGGCTCGGGCTGCTGATCGGTAG
This sequence comes from Nicotiana attenuata, assembly GCF_001879085.1. Taxonomy (NCBI): domain Eukaryota; kingdom Viridiplantae; phylum Streptophyta; class Magnoliopsida; order Solanales; family Solanaceae; genus Nicotiana; species Nicotiana attenuata. The sequence goes on from NW_017677737.1 coordinate 25,590, forward strand.
ATGAGGAAGCGCGTGTTCTCGCCATCTGCGAAAGAACAGAGTAGAAGTTCAATTAGCATTGAGAAACCAAACCGCACGACAAGAAGGAACAAATGTGAAGTTTTTCCTAACTCTGTAGCCTCTGGGGATAAATACAGACGTCTCCGTACCGATCCCTCAGACTCTACTAAGCTTGTCCGTCAATTGTGAGACCTATGTAACCTAGTGCTCTGATACCAACTTGTAACGACCCAGATTTCCCATTGGGGGTCGTGATGGCGCCTACTCGTAGAAGCTAGGCAAGCCACGAAATGAAATCTTAACTCGTTCATTTTAATCCTTTTTAACAACTTAAAATAAACGGTGATCAACATTAAAATAATTGCGGAAGATGAAATCAAGCGGAAGACTTAGTCAAATTATATACTAAAATCAGTACAGAAATGCCAATATATGCCTCTACCCAGAAACCGGTGTCACAATAACCACGGACTATCTATGAGTGCTACATACAATGTCTAAAAAAGAAAATACAGTCTGTCTCAGAAACAAGTGAAAACAGAACATAATCATAGATAGAAGAGAGCACCGGGCCTGCGGACGCCTGCAGGACTACCTCGGGCTCTCTGGCTGGACTGAAGGCTGGCTCCCAGAGTGCTACTGCCCAAATGCTACTCCGGTATCTACACATAGTGCAGAGTGTAGTATCAGCACAACCGACCCCATGTGCTGGTAAGTGTCTGGCCTAACCCCGGCGAGGTAGTGACGAGGCTAGGACCAGACTCCAAATAAACCTGTGCAGTTATATAATATACAACGAAAAATAGCAGGAATAAACAATTTAAATGGGAGGGGGTACATGCTACGGGGAAAAATGTCAAATCCAGCAGGAAATAAAAAGAGATATGAGAGAACAACTCAGAATCTACGACAAAACAATAATAATACTGTTGCGGCGCGCAACCCGATCCAATATAACATTGTTGCGGCGTGCAACCCGATCCATATTTAGTATTGTTGCGGCGTGCAACCCGATCCATATTTAATATTTTTGCGGCGTGCAACCCGATCCATATATAGTATTGTTGCAGCGTGCAACCCGATCCATATGTAGTATTGTTGCGGCGTGCAACCCGATCCATATTTTCATATACCATTAGCAACAACCATACCAAGAGTCCCGGCAAGGGATCCACAATAAACTACACTATCCCGGCAAGGGATCAACAATAAACTACACTATCCCGGTAAGGGATCAACAATAAAAGTAAATACGTCCCGGCAAGGGAGAGTCAGCTATAACCAATCTTAACTCAACCTCTATTCATCTCAGCTAACATCAATATTCAAATCATAAGTAATTCCCACGAGAACAAATTTAATCCTTGCTCAATATCGCGAATCATCAATTAAAGCATCCGTAGTATCATATAAGAACACAAAATATCAATTTAAGACTCACGGTCATGCTCGACATCAACGTATAGATACTCGTCACCATGCCTATACGTCGTACTCAACAAGAAGCAAATAGCAAATAGGACTCAACCCTTAATCCCTCAAGCTAAGGTTAGACCGAACACTTACCTCGAACTTTCACGGCCAACTCAATCCTCAAATACCGCCTTTCCTTTCGAATTCGGCTCCAAATCAATTGTATCTATACATAATCGACTTAATAACATCAATAAATGCTCAACAATCCCATTCCAATACTTAATTATAGCTTTCTAATCATTCTTCCCAAAAAGTCAAAAATTGACCCCGGGCCCGCTTGGTCAAAACATGAGGTTCGGACCAAAACCCGATCACCCATTCGCCCACGAGCCCGAATATATAATTAGTTCCAAAATTTGACCCCAAAATGAGGTCTAAATCACAATTAATCAAAAAGCCCTAACCCTACCCAAATCCCTAATTTTCTACCCTTAGGAACATGATTTAAGCCTAGAAATCTAATGGGTGTTAATGGAGATTGAAGAAAATGAGTCTAAGATTACATACCTATGAATTGGTGGTGAAACCTCCTTTCAAAAATCGCCCAATTTGGAGTTAAAATGAAGAAGTTATGAATTTTGGTGTAAATCCCGT
>NW_017677738.1:0-21498 GCF_001879085.1 Nicotiana attenuata
TGAGGTTTTGGTGGAAAACCTAGAAAATTAGTAATCTTGGAATTTAGCCACGATTTGGAGTAATGGATTGAGAGAAAATTATATATTTGAGCTCCTAAATGGGTAATCTTTATCTTCGAAAAATTTCGGATTCCGGGCACGTAGGCCCGAGGGCGTTTTGGGCAACTTTTCGATCGGAGTTAGGAATTGCTATAAATTAGTTTGTAATGAATATTTGAGCATAAATTAATGGATTCGCGTAATTGTTGGCTAGTTTTGGAGCATGGTGCATCAATTGGAGTCCCCGGAAGGGCATGGATTGCCGGTTATGGATCTTCGGAGCGAGGTGAGTCTCCTTTCTAACCTTGTAAGAGGGAATTGTCCCCATAGGTGAAATAATTGATTATGTGCTCCTATTTGTGGGGGCTACGTACGCACGAGGTGACGAGAGTCCGTGCGTAGCTACTATTATGCTATTGTCCGGGTAGTTAGGACCCAAAAGCATGCTATACTTGAATTATTTACGAACCTATTGATAGCTTGAACTGCTTTAACTACATCGAATCAGGAAACAAATTTCTAAAAAGGGGTTTAAACTTCATTTTTCCTAATTTAATAAAGAAAATTAGCTTTCCTTGAATAATTGCCCCATGTTGGCTCATTGACTGAATGTCTCTATGTGCCAAACGGGCCGAACGCCTCGGCAGATTAAATAGATGCATCTATAGGCGCGCCCTCGACCCTCGGCAAGTGCACAGTTTATTTCTGTTGGATCGGGTCATCGCCTCGGTGTGATTTGCGCATGTTATATTGTTGCTTGAGGACTTTAAATGTGAAATTTGCCCTTCGTGGCTTGAGATAAATTAATAAGATAATAAAGAGTAAACCTTGAAAATCCTTACTTATTTGTTGAAGGTCTTTATCTATTTTCTGGCTTCGTGAATTAAAACTTCTATATAAATCCATAATTTCCTCACATTTTTTGTATGTTGTCAAATGACCTCTAGTAAGTATCCAAGTTGACCATCTCGTCTCTACTCTTTCGAGATTAGGCGGGATACGCATTGAGTACACGTTGATTACGTACTTATACTACATTTCTGTGCATTTTTGTTGCACAGGTATACTTATCTCTAGCAGCCACTGGGCGTAGCAGCGCGGATGTTTTGGGGACTAAGTGAGTTGCAATATTCGAGGCGACCCACAGCTAGTATAGTCCCTTCTAGTGTATTTTGTTTATTTCTTGTCCACTGTATTTCGGATGGATGTTGTATTTTTTTATTTCCTTATCTGTAGAGGCTCATGCGCTTGTGACATCGGGTTCTGGGATGGTTTGAAGTATTTTGTATTAATCGCTTATTATTTAATTTGAATTGAAACAGTAATATTTTTTTTTACTTATGAAAAGTTTTAGGAAAATCTTAGTTTCAAAACTTTCAAAATGAGAACCTCGATAAGTAATTTGGTTGTCTTTCCTGGCAGCGGCGTCCGGTGCCATCACGACCCTTAGTGGATTTTGGGTCGTGACATTCCATCATGACGTTTCCATCATTACACCTTTTCCTTTGACGGTTGCTTCTAAATACAAATATAACTTTTCATCTTTGTCTTTCTCATAAAAAGTTTTTAGAATATTCAGTTCTTGTTTTCTTCTTCCTCGTACAATTATGTCTTTTTCAAACCCTATCCCTTGATGAGCCCCTATTGTTGATAACCTTCCTCTTGCTCCTGTTAGAAGTAGGAGAGGAGGAAGACTTCGTAGTTTTGGATCTTCATCGTCACGAGGCCCTTCTATTCCTTCATTGAGTTCTATTCCACCTTCTAGAACTAGAGGTTCTCTTTCCCAGAGGTCTTCGTCTAGAAATAAAGACTCTAATGAACCTCTTCGTGAGCCTTTGGCAGACGAAATTGTCCCTGACTGAACTATCTTTTTATACTGATAGAGAATCAATCAGAAACCAAGTTTCTTCTATGTCTTCTTTAGATCGTGCTGATATTTACCCATCTCAAATTACTCAAGGTCTGATCTCTGTTGTTCTCAGGGATTGCCAGACATGATTTTCCCATTATAATTCCCAATGCGAACCAAAAGATTACATCTTACTTGACTGGGTTTTCTTTTGTGTATACATACCCTTTTACACTAAATTTCAAGCCCCCCCATTGATCCTGTTATCATCGAATTCTGCCGTTTTTTCGACGTTTGTTTAGGATAAATTGGCCCCATCGTGTGGAGGGTTGTTGCTTACTTGAGGCATTTAGCAAATATGGCTAGTTTGCCTTTTACTTTCTTTCACCTGATTCATCTCTACTCTCCTAAACTCTTCCGCCAAGGGGTTTTTACTTTAGTAGCGAGAAGTAAGAGAGTGCTAGTTAACCCAGAGGATGATAAAGATCGTGGCTGGTATGCCAGGTTTGTTGCTGCCCCCACTGTTGGTCTAGTGGGTGAAGAAAATGTTCCATTTCCTGAGAAGTGGAATTTTGCACGTAAGTTTTCTTTTTATAACTTTTTTCTACCTTTTCTCTCAATTTTGCTTGCTATCATTAACTTTTTCCCCTTTTTTAGCAACCATGGGAACTGTTGATGAGATTCCCAATTTCCGTGGTTGGGTAGGAAAGTTATTGAATGTTGCTCCGATGGAAGGTAGATCTTGGAAAGACCTTTCGCGTCGGTTTGGTTGGAAAGTAAAGACTCATGGTAGATGCTTTTTCTCATATATCCTTCGTACTCTCATTCACTTTTTCCTTTGGTATTTATTTTGATCCTTCTTTTTATCAGGATTTGCCATTCGAGGTATAAGTGCTGATGCCGGCATAGCTTCCAGAGTTTCTTTGGAAAGAGCTCAAGAGATAATCTTGGGTTCTTCATCGAAAAGGAAAGCTGCTGCAGTTCAAGATTCTGAAGAGGAGGAGGAACAGGATGGGGGTTCTTTGATGAAAAGGCCGCGAGCCAGAAGGCGCGTCTTTTTAGACGATGAAGCGTCTCCTCCTCGTTCTGTTCCCATTACCGAACCTATTGAAGCCACCATGGTAATCTCTGATGATGACACTCCCGCGGCAGCTCGTGACTCTGACGATCAGCTTTTTGCTCGTGGGTTTGATAGTGACAATTTGGATTTAGTTTTTGATGAAGTGCCCCTTGACTCATTTTCCATGCCTATTCCTGTGACATCTTCCTTACCAGTTGTAACTGCTCCGCCCCAAGCTGTTTTGACTTCTTCCACAGTTCCCCCTACTACTATCCATCATACTAAGGTTGGTTCCTCAAGTGGAAGTGGAACTATGAAGCAAATTATCATCGAGGTTCCTGTCGATGGTAACCTTTTGAGAAAATCAGGTCGAGCTGATGTGTGGTTAAAACCTCTGATCGGTCCAGTTGAGAAATCCAAGCTTGAGAGTCACAACTCTTTGACTTGGATGAATGATATAGTGCAGTCATCATTAAAGGTATTCCTTTTTCATACTTTATTACATCCTTTTTATATTAAGGTTCTTACCCTCTCTTTTTTTTTGGATCAATCTTGTTGGCACAGAGATGATGAAGAGGATTTCCCACACGGAGTAGATAATGCATGATTATCAAATTGAAGCGGAAAACTGGAGAGAACACTACGAAAGCCTTCAAATTGATATGGAAGTGTTAGAAGAAAGCAAGTGCACCTTGGAGCAGCAATTGAAGGTTTTGACTTCAGAGTTAGCAGTTGAGAAGGCTTCCTCAAATCAAGCTGACAAGGACAAAAATCTCCTCGAGACATCTTTTTCTGAGCAACTCTCCAAGGCCAGTGAAGAGATCAGAGAATTAAAGGCTTTGCTAAGTGAGAAAGAGGTTTACGCCGGTGAACTTGTGCACACACTTACACAGACCCAAGAAGATCTTCGTGAGTCTTCTGATAAGGTCCGTTTTTTAGAAAGTTCACATGCTCCTCTTCAAGTTTCTTATGATTCTGCCTTGGCTGAGAATGAAAAGCTCAAAAATGAGATTGATCAATGGGAGAGAGATTATGAGATTCTTGAGGACAAGACTGCTATTGAAGTGAGTTGGGCGATTTTGAACACACGCCACGAGACCCTTGTGGAGGCTGGCCAAGGGGGTTTCAACTTGAATGCTGAGTTAGCCAAGATAAAAGAGACTATTGAAAAAACTCAGCAAGGCCAAGACTTTCCTTCTCCCATGGCTGATACTCCCGAGCACGTTGAAGATGATATGTGTACGGTGACTGGTCCAACTCCTTCAAGCCAACTCGATCCTTCTGCTGTTAGTGACACTGCTTTAGATCCTTCTTCGGCCCCTCAGTGAAAGTTTATGAAATGTGGCTTTTTTTTCTTCTTTTTGGTGGAATGTGGTTTTAACCCTCGGTCCCATTTGAGGGTTTAGTTTTTTGAAAATGACAAGTCCCTAGACCTTTTCGGGGCATTTTGTATAAATGACAAATAGTTCACGACTAGGTTCATACTTAGTCTCAACATTAAAATTAAGAAGTTTTTGTTTTAACTTAATTATCTTGAGCTTCTGTTTTGCTTGTTCTTGCCTTTATACTCAAGGACTTGTTAGTTAATTCGTGGGTTTATGTTTTACCCTTTTTTGCATTTTTTTTTGTTTTATAAAACGCTTCATTAACTTCATGGATGTCTGAATCAAATATGAATTTCATAAAAGAGGGCCCTTTTATGCTCGACACTTAATGAAGAAGACATCTCAACTTCATAATGGTGTAAATGTACGCACAAGAAATAGGACATACATGTTTCTTGAAATAACTTGATATAGTTTTCATCAGAACTTTGTCAAGTTTAAGTAACATCTTACATGTATTTAAATATCTTCTATAACTTTTCGTAACTGTTTTGATTACAACAGATTTGCAAAAAAGAAAAGAAAATCCAAGGTTTTTTTTTACCCATGACTAAACATTGCCTTTAACCTAGACATCATAAGATTGCTAAATCTATATGAAGGTTTTTTGACTGGCTTGTGTTATTGGCTTGTGACTTTGCTATGCTCTCTTGATGAGTAGACTTTTGGGCTTGACTTGAATTTAACTTGTATTCAATCTTCTTTGCCTTCTTTATGCATATGTCCTATGTATATTATATAGTCCCCCAAGTGTTTGAGCTTTGAAGTATGAAATCTCGAGCACTTGATTACTCCTATCATGCGGTCCTTTTCCTGAAAAGGAAAAATATACGGGACTCGGAGGTACGATTTTAGATGAAGACTGCTTAACCCGTTTAAATTTCTATCAGAATAGTTGTAACCCTAGACCGGGAATTTATATTTTTCCACGTGTCTTGCAGGTCGTGATTCATCACTTAGTACGTGTTAGCTTTTTGCCTATCATCTAAAATCGTTAGTAAAATTTTAACAATTCAAAAATAAAATTTTAAAATGAGGGTACCTGCCCGTGGATACTTCCTTTCCTTAGAAATAGTATCTCTTCAGATGAACAACATTCCAATGTGAAGGTAAAATCTTGCCATCCATTGTTTCCAGCTCGTATGCTCCTTTTCCTGCGATACCGTGAATCTTATAAGGTCCTTCCCAAGTTGGACTTAACTTTCCCGCATTAGCTGCTCTCGTGGATTGAAAAACCTTCTTGAGTACGAAGTCCCTAATCTTGAAGTATCTTAGACGAGCTTTCCGATTATAGTATCGTTCCATAACTAGTTTTTGCGCTGCCATCCTTATTAGTGCAGCTTCCCTTCTTTCTTCAAGTAAATCTAGGTTTATTCGCATTTCTTCTTCATTAGATTCCTCAGTTGCTTGTGTATATCTCGTGCTTGGCTCCCCTATCTCGACTGGGATCAAGGCTTCAGCTCCATATACCAGTGAGAATGGTGTTTCTCCCGTACTCGTTTTTGCTGTTGTGCGGTAAGCCCACAAAACACCAGGTAGCACCTCTGGCCAATTGCCTTTGGATTCCTCCAATCTTTTCTTCAAATTGTTGATAATGACTTTATTCGTTGATTCAGCTTGTCCATTACCCACCGGATGGTAAGGTGTTGAAGTAATCCTTTTAATCTGCCAACCTCGAAAAAATACTGTGATTTGTGCGCCTATAAATTGCGGGCCGTTATCACATACAATTTCCTTTGGTACGCTGAATTGGCATATGATATTTCGCCAAATGAAGTCTCTGACCTCTTTTTCTCGTACCTGTTTAAAAGCACTTGCTTCTACCCACTTAGTAAAGTAATCAGTGAGTACTAGCAAAAATCTTACCTTGCCTTTTGCTTGTGGTAGTGGACCCACGATATCCATCCTCCACTTCATAAAAGGCCACGGTGCAATGACCGGATGTAATAACTCTGCAGGTCTATGCATATTGTTACCGTATCTTTGGCACTTGTCACATTTAGCCACAAAATTTTCCGCTTCTTCTTCCATTTTGGGCCAATAATAGCCTGCTCTAATAACGGTTTTCACTAAAGATCTTCCCCCCGCGTGATTTCCACAATGCCCCTCGTGTATTTCTCTCATCACATAATCTGTTTGAGAAGGTCCGAGGCATCTTGCTAGAGGACGACCGAACATTTTACGATAAAGATTGACTTGCTTTAAACAGTACCGAGCAGCTTTTTTGCGAAGCGCGTGAGCCTTTTTCTTATCTTCAGGGACAATTCCATGCTGCAAAAAAGTGACAATCTCGTTCCTCCAATCCCAAGTTAAATTATTAAAATTTACCTCGTTTTTGTCTTGATCAAGTACTGAATGGAATAGATGAATTACAGAAGCATTTTCATCATTTGTCACTTTCGCTGCAGATGCAAGATTAGCTAAGGCGTCTGCCTCGACATTTTCTTCTCGTGATATCTGCACAACTTTCCAGGTTTGGAATTTCCTAACTAGATCACGTGCCTTTTCCAAGTACTGCTGCATTCTTGCTTCTCTAGCTGTGTAAGTCCCCAGCATTTGGTTAACTACGAGCTGTGAATCGCTTTTGATTACAACTTGTTCTACGCCAAGCTCTCGTGCCAGTTCTAAACCTGCAATCACAGCCTCATACTCTGCCTCATTGTTAGTAACAGGATGACATTTTATGGCTTGTCGTATGGTTTCACCCGTGGGTGATACCAAAACAATTCCTAGGCCTGCCCCTTTTATGTTCGATGAACCATCAGTGAATAAAGTCCAAATTCCTGGATTAGACCCGTTGAATATGTGTATTTCCTTTTCTGCTTCTGGTTGCATCCCTTGGCTAAAATCGGCCACAAAATTTTCTAACACTTGTGACTTTATTGCAGTTCTAGGTTGATATGTAATGTCATATTCACTCAATTCTATGGCCTGGCTAACCTACCGGATAACTCATGTTTGTGTAATATATTACACAGGGGATAAGCAGTGACTACGGAGATGGGGTGGCATTGAAAATAATGTCTTAATTTCCTAGATGCCATAATTAATGCAAGTGCAAGTTTTTCTAGATGAGGATACCGTGTCTCAGCATCTAATAATGACTTGCTAACATAATAAATTGGAGACTGTTTACCTTGGTTTTCACAAACCAAAACAACACTCACCGCTACTTCTGAAATAGCAAGGTAGATAAGTAACTTTTCCCCATCTTTTGGTTTTGCGAGCAACGGTCGATTTGACAAGTATGCTTTCAAGTTTTTGAGCGCTTGCTGACATTCCTCAGACCATTCGAACTGATCCTGCTTTTTTAGAGCTGAAAAGAACTTAAAGCATTTTTTTGATGATTTGAAAATAAATCTTCCCAAGGCTGCAATTCTTCCCGTCAGTCTCTGTACCTCTTTTTTACTCGTAAGCATATCAGGAATTTCCTCAATAGCTTTAATCTGCGCGGGATTTACTTCAATACCACGGTTAGAAATAAGAAATCCCAAAAACTTGCCTGATGAAATGCCAAATGCACATTTCTCGGGATTTAGCTTCATGTTGAATTTACGGAGAATCTGAAATGTATCAGACAGGTGCTGAATATGATTCCCTGCTTGTTGGGATTTGACCAGCATATCATCTATGTAGACTTCCATGATTTTCCCTAAATGTTCTTGGAACATTTTGGTTTGATATGTGGCCCCAACGTTTTTGAGGCCAAATGGCATTACTTTGTAACAATAAGTCCCATTGTCTGTTATAAATGAAGTTTTTTCCTCATCTAGGGGATCCATTTTGATTTGGTTATACCCTGAATATGCATCTAAAAAACTTAACAATTCATGTCCTGCAGTAGCATCAATTAGTTGATCTATATGTGGTAACGGAAAAGAATCTTTAGGACAAGCTTTGTTAAGGTCAGTGTAATCTACACAAACTCGCCATTTACCATTCTTTTTTGGTACTACTACAGTATTAGCTAACCAATTAGGATACTTTAACTCGTGGATAGACCCGATTTTTAAAAGTTTTTGCAGCTCATCTCGAATCACCTGATTTTTGAAAGATCCCTGCTTTGACAGGTGGATATGATGGATCTTCATTTAACTTGTGAGTCATTACTTCCGGAGGTATTCCTGTCATATCAGAATGGGACCGGGAAAAACAATCCACGTTAGTTTTCAAAAATTCAGTCAACTTACCTTTCATTTCATGGATAAAGTTGGCCCCAATGTAGACTTTCCTTTCAGGCTATTGTAGGAATAGTTCTACAGCCTCCAATTCTTCAATCGTCATTTTGATGTTTTCATTTTCTTCCGGTTCTTGGATGGAATCAGGCCTCGAGTCTACATCTGTCCGCCCGTGTTCAGTTGAGGCTTATGTTGCTGCATCCTCAACTAAATTCTGTAATTGCTATTTTTCTTTGTTTTTTGCACTTGAATCTTCTACGGAATTGATGCTCCTAGACGGTTGCTGGTCACCGCGGATTTGTCGTATTCCCCATTGTGAAGGGAATTTAATAACTTGATGCAGGGTAGATGGCACAACATCCATTTCGTGAATCCATGGTCTTCTGAGAATCATATTGTAAGCCATGTCCATCTCTACCACCTGAAATTTCGTATCCTTGACAACTCCTTCTGCGAATGTGGTGAGTATTATCTCCCCTTTTGTTACAACACTTGATTTGTCAAAACCAGATAAGGTGTGCGCCTTAGGTATCAGCTTTTCTTCAGCTTGCATTTCGTTTACCACTCTTAAAAGAATGATATTCACAGAACTACCTGGATCAATCAAAACTCATTTCACGTTAGTGTCATGTACAGGTAAAGATATTACCAGTGCGTCATTGTGTGGGGTTAGTATGCCATCTGCATCTGCATCATCAAATGTAATACTTTCTTCTTCCAAAACACATCGAACTCGCTTCCCATATGTGACTGTAAGTTTTGAAACTTTCTTGGCTGCTGTTACTGCATTGATTTCTTCTCCCCCACTTATGACATTAACAGTCCTTTTTGGTGAAGGGGGTTTTGGCGGCTCCTGTCTGTTTTTCATATACGCCTGCTTTCCCTTTTCACTAAATAATTTAATTAGATACCCTTATTTCAATAAATGTTCAACTTCACCCTGCAGCAATCTACAATCCGCCGTTTTGTGACCGTGATCATGGTGAAACTCGCACCAATAATCAGGATTTCGCCTGTTTGGATTTGATCTCATTTCTTTTGGCCAACGTACCTTGTTGCCCATGCTCCTCAAGACAGCCACCAACTCGGACGTGCTTACATTAAAATTGTAACCGCCGATCTTCGCCTTGGAGCTTCTGTCATCCTCACGCATTTCTCATGCATTTCGTTCTTTCCCAAACCTTGATGATGAACCCGACTCCCTATCTCTTTATCTATGATCGTACCTGAAGTTATCCTGTTTTGATCGTGAGTCTCTTACTGCCGGTCCCATGTAAGGTTCATACCTATTTTTACCGGACCTTTTTTCAGATTCAACCCGCCTTGAACTTATCTTTTCGTCCCTTTGAGATTGAATGATGGTATCCTCTTCTATCCACAGCTTTGTATTGTATCTGTTATAAACATCATTCCAAGTCGTAGCTGGAAATTCACGTAGGCTTTCCTTGAGTCTCCTCGTGGCTTCTGAACTCTTTTCGTTTAGATTGCTAGCGAATGCCATCGCTGCCCAGTTATCAGGTACACGTGGCAACATCATCCTTTCACGCTGGAACATGTCTACGAATTCCCTGAGCAGCTCCGTATCTCCTTGCTTTATTTTAAAGATGTCCTCCATCCTTTTCTCAACTTTTTGAGCTCCCGAGTCTGGGAATAACTCTGTATGGTGAGTAGTGTTATCGATGTACGTTTGGGATTCCGAGTCTGGGAATAGCTCTGTATGGTGATTCTGGTATTGGGAACGCGATCGGAAGTGAATTTGGATGTCCGTAGGTCATTTTGGAGTCATTTGGCGAAAGTTATAAATTTGGAGGTTTTTGAGAAGTTTGACCAGAAGGGGACTTTTTGATACCGGAGTCGGATTCCAATTCCGGAAGTTGGAGTAGGTTCGTAATGTCGAATATGACTTGTGTGCAAAATTTGAGGTCAATCAGACGTGATTTGATAGGTTTCGGCATCGAATGAAGAAGTTTAAAGTTCTAAAGTTCATCAAGTTTGATGTGGGGCGTGATTCGTGATTTTAGCGTTATATGATGTGATTTAAAGGCTCGACTAAGTTTGTAATGTGTTTTGGGACGTGTTGTTATAATGGGTTGAGGTCCCGAGGGCCCCGAGTGGATTCCGGGTAGTAAACGGATCGAACTCGGACTTGGAGGAAGGGCTGAGGCGGCTGGTATCTCGTGTAATTGCACTGATAACTATGGATTTTAGCCTATATTATGCTCTCTTTTGCTTAGGTTTTGGATAAAAAATGTGTAAAAGTATTCCTGAAAACTAACTTAATGTGCTTATCTGCGTGGTTTGGTCAAAATGAGGCAAAGAAGCCTTATTCAACTCATGAAGGAGTCAATCTTGCACAAATCCAAGGCTAGGACTAGACCGCTGAGCGCGATGAAAAAAAGGCCGCGTGAGGACTACCGCTGAGGCGTCTACAAATACGCAGCCCGCGAAAGTAAAGTTCAGAGAGGCTAAATTTTAGCACAAGTGCTACCGCTGACCGCGATGGAAAATCGCGGCCGCGGAATATCTAACGCGGCCGCGGTGGTATTTTCGCAGAGAGCGGTGATTGAAGATTCAGAGACTCTGCAAGTCTTGCTAAATAGAAGAACGCGGTCCGCGTCCAAATTATGCGGCCCCGATGGAAGCACACGCTGACACGGGCGAAAATACGTTGTCCGCGAAACCAAGTCCAAACCAAGCCCAGAATTGAAGAAACGCGGACCGCGCTCGTTATTGCGCGGCCACGAGAACTCAAGCGCGAACGCGGTTGGAATTGCGCCTCCGCGAAACTTCCGCAGGGGCATTTTTGTCCAGGAATTTAAGCTTAGTATAAATAGATTTTTTTCACTTTTTTAGGGCATGTAATATTTTGCTGAGCACGTGAACGACTAGTTTACCTTTTTGAGTAATCTTAGAGTAGATTTGTCTTCAATCTTTAGATTTTAATCTTGTATTTGAATATTATAGCTTATATTTCATCTCCATCTTTGATTTCTACTGTTATTATGAGTAGCTAAGCCCCATAGCTAGGGTTGTGACCCAACCCTAGTGTGGGTATTTAACGGCTCATGAATTTTAGGGCTTAATTGTTTATGGGTTAGTGATATTTAGCTTAATTCATGCTTTAATTGTAGAATTGGTGGTTGCAAACACTGATTCGTGCCTTGATGACTTAGACTCTTCTTGTGAAAGAGGGACTAAGTCTAGGAAAACTAGGCTAACAAGGAATTGTGGTGCATTCAAGAGATTGATAGCCGCAATTAAAGGGTTAAATCTAGAGATAGTAATACCCGAGTTGAGCCAATATCATTTGTTATGCATGGACACCCATTTGGACTTGAGAAAGTCAAATCGGATAAAATCACTCAAACTACTGAGAGGTATAGAGTGAGAACTTATGTGTGATGGTTATATCATGACCCCATTCATAACAAGATTGCCCTGAATTCTTGATACCCGTTATATATCCACCTAGGCGGAAGTCATTGCCCTAATCCCTTTTAATCCTTGAAAACAACCAACAAAAATAGTGTACTTAGCTTATTCTAGCATATTATAGTATAGCTTTAGAAGTAAAAATCAATCATGACTATGTTTAGGGGTGCAATTTAGAACAACACGCACATCTAGATTAGTTAGATACCTAACTCCAAATCAATTAACTCCTTATGGAAATCGATCCCGACCTTTGTTGGGTAAAACTGCATCGACTATCCTTGCCACTCGCTAGTGGTACAGGCTTGGAACCGATCACTTTTTGGCGCTGTTGCCGGGGCAGTTAGACGGTTTTAGCTATCTATCTAACTATTTGTGTGTCTTGTTTTTCTTTCCTTCTGATTTTCTAATTTGTTTGTGAATTGCTCTTAGGTACAATATGGCTCTTAACAAAGATGCTCTCAGAAATTTACCTTTGGGGGAGGAGGTAGATGATGATAACGTGGATGAGATTCAACCTGAACCACAAGCATAAAGGAGAGGCCGACCACCTCATGACAATATTCCAACCCCCCCCCCACCTTCAGCAAGGGCAACGCACCGAACGTTGCCCAATGAAGGATACGCAAGTGCAATAGTCCCGCGCCGGATTAGGGCGGGAAACTTCCAAATAACCAATGTGATGCTTACACTCTTGGAACAGAGGGGTTTCTTCACTGGAGCTCCACACCAAAATGCCTACAAGCATCTCAAGGGTTTTGTTGATACATGCTGGGGGAGCAAGCAGACGAACGTTTTTGAGGATGCGTTGAGACTAAGGCTTTTCCCATTCTCTCTAAGGGGGAAAGCTTTGGATTGGCTTGAGAGGTTGCCCAATCATTCCATCACTACTTGGGATGAGTTGGCCGAGAAATTCTTAACAAAGTTCTTCTCGCCGGGGCATATGGCGACGCTGAGAGATGAGATCCTTGCCTTTAAATAAGAGCCTAATGAACCGCTTCATGAAATCTGGGAAAGGTATCGTACGATGGTTAAAGAATGTCCGAACAATGACATGTCCGAAGCAATGATCCAGCAAACATTCTACTGTGGCATCAACACTACCAACCAGTGTGTAGTTAACCAACTAGCAGGGGGAAACTTTATGAACACACCTTATGCTGAGGCGTGTGATATACTTGATGAGATAGCGGATACTTCCTCGGTGTGGCAGAGTCGAGATAATGTGCCACAAGGTGATCCCAATGTCATTCACCTACACAAAGAGCTCCATGACCACGGCCAAGTAACAACAGAGTTAACTACAATAATGAACCAGTTGGCCAAAGCTCAATTGCAGCAAGTTCAAGTGCCAAGACAAGTGAATGCCATGGAAGGGGTAAATATGATGGTCAACAAGAGGCGGCAAAGAGGTCAACAAAGTCAAGGAAATCCGGACCAATTTGAGCAAGGTAGTAGTGGTTACAACCAAGATGATGGGTATGATGATCAAAGTGAAGAAGTTCAGTATGTGAACAACTACCAAGGACAACGGGGCAATGCTCCAAATAAACAACAACAGTGGAGATCCCAAGGAAATTGGGGGAATCAAAACAAACAAGGAAATTGGAACAGTGGAAACAACAACAACCAAAGCAACTGGGGGAACAACAATCAGAATTGGGGCAACCAGGGTAACCAGGGCAACTGGGCAACAACAACAATAGCAATTGGGGAGGCAACAACAACCAAGGGGATTGGAATAACGGTAATCAAGGTAATCGGAGGCCGGGATTTCAAAGGCCTCTGATGTATCAACAACCAAACAACCCGCCTCCATTTCCGTCTCAAGGTCCTAGCTCATCAAACAATGAGATAGGAAGGATTGAGTCAATGTTTGAGCAAATGATGAAGAAACACGCCGACTCCGATGCCCAATTGGCATCCCATAATACTTCTATCTGCAACTTGGAGGTCCAACTTGACCAAATTTCGCAATCTTTGAACGCTCGCCCTAAGGGGAAACTACCTAGTGATACGGTAGTAATCCGAAAGGGGGGAGGGGGGGACAATACGGGCCTATGGCGGTGACTACAAGGAGTGGTAGAGGTGGTGTTGATAGTACCTCTAATGCAAGAAAGGTTGTTAATGATGATGTGTTGGTGCAAGAGAATGATGAGCAAAGCAATGATGTGCAAGTGAATGATGATCAAAGCAATGATGTGAAAGTGAGTGATGATATTGTGAATGAAGAAGTGAGAATTGACATTGATGAAAATGTGGAGGTAACCCAAAATGATGTGAACCCGTCTAGGGAACACGTGATAGACATACCGGAAACGGTAGTGCCCAAAGCCAAGGCTCCTTTGCCTAGGACTCCTCCACCATACCCTCAGAGGCTTGCAAAATAGAACAATGAGAACCGGTTCAAGAAGTTTATTGATATGATGAAGAGTTTGTCGATCAATGTACCTTTGGTGGAGGCTCTAGAACAAATGCCAGGATATGCCAAGTTTATGAAAGACTTGGTAACAAAGAAGAGATCCATGAATTGTGAAACAATCAAGATGACGCACCAAGTGAGTGTCATTGTACATTCCATGGCCCCAAAGCTAGAAGACCCCGGTGCTTTTACAATCCCGTGCACTATTAGTAGTGCTGATTTCGCCAAAGCTTTGTGTGACTTGGGGGCAAGCATTAACTTGATGCCATATTCCGTGTTCAAAACATGGGGGATTGGGCAACCAAGGACCACATCCTTGAGGTTACAGATGGCGGATAGGACAACGAAAAGGCCATTGGGGATCATTGATGATGTATTAGTGAGGGTCGACAAGTTCATACTTCCAGCGAATTTTGTGATTTTGGACTGCGAGGTTGACTATGAGGTGCCGATCATATTGGGGAGACCTTTTCTAGCTACAGGGAAGGCTTTAGTTGCTGTGGAAGCAGGGTAGCTCACCTTTCGGGTGGGTGATGAAAAAGTTGTGTTCCATGTCTGCAAATCAAAATGAGGCAGCCCAATAGCAACGAAGTATGTTCATTTGTGGATCTTGTGACTGAGGTGATTGTTGAAGACACCAATGCTGTGATAAATGTGGAGGACCCTTTGGAAGCTGTGTTGTTGAACCATGATGTGGCGGAGGATGAAGGCTTGGTGGAATATGTCAATGCCTTGCAAGGAATGGGTTCTTACACATATGAGCCCCGGAAACTTTCCTTGGATCTTGAGAACCGAAAGACTCCACCAATAAAGCCCTCAATCGAGGAACCTCCCGTATTGGAGTTGAAGCCTTTGCCTTCACACCTCAGGTATGAATTCTTGGGCCCTTGTTCAACTTTACCTGTCATTCTTTCTTCGTGCTTAACTAACGTGCAGGTAGATGCCACCCTTGCGGTGCTCCAAAGACGGAAGAAGGCAATTGGATGGACTCTAGCTGATATTCGGGGGATAAGCCCCGCCTTTTGCATGCACAAAATTATTCTTGAGGATGATGCCAAACCTTCCATGGAAGTGGTCGTCAAGAAAGAAATTATCAAGTGGCTAGATGCAGGGGTTGTGTACCCCATCTCGGATAGTTCATGGACTTCACTGGTACAATGTGTGCCGAAGAAAGGGGGTATGACTGTGGTCACAAATGGGCAAAATGAGTTGACCCCCACTAGGACTGGAGGGTATGCATGGATTACCGGAAGCTGAACAAAGTGACCCGCAAAGATCATTTTCCATTTCCCTTTCTTGACCAAATGTTTGATAGACTTGCCGGGCGTGCCTACTATTGCTTTTTGGATGGGTACTCAGGTTACAACCAGATTTTGATTGCACCGGAGGACCAAGAGAATACCACCTTCGCATGCCCGTATGGGACCTTTGCATTCTCACGGATGCCATTTGGTTTGTGTAATACAACGGCTACTTTTCGGTGGTGTATGATGGCTATATTTATGGACATGGTGGAGGACTTCTTGGAAGTGTTCATGGATGATTTCAGTGTTGTGAGTGACTCCTTTGAAGAATCTTTGGGCAATCTTGACAAAGTGTTGTCCCGATATGAAGAGACCAACTTAGTACTTAATTGGGAGAAGTGCCACTTTATGGTTGAGGAGGGCATTGTCCTCGCCCATAAGATCTCAAAGAACGGTATTGAAGTTGACAAAGCGAAGATTGAAGTGACTTCAAAACTCTCTCCTCCTACTCCCATCAAGGGAGTTAGGAGCTTTCTTGGGCATGCGGGGTTCTACCGAAAGTTCATCAAGGACTTCTCAAAGGTGGTGAATCCTTTGTGCAAACTGTTGGAAAAGGATGCAAGGTTTGTGTTTAATGATGATTGCATGAAAGCATTTGAGCTTCTCAAGTATAAATTGACTACCACTCCCATCATCACCGCACCCAATTGGAGCTTGCCATTTGAGCTCATGTGTGATGCTAGTGACGTTGCGGTAGGAGGGTTTTGGGGCAAAGGATCAAAAAAATATTTCATCCGGTCTATTATGCAAGCAAAACGATGAATGATGCCCAAGTCAGTTGTAATGTGACCGAGAAAGAGTTACTAGCCATTGCCTTTGCCATGGAAAAGTTCAGGCCATATCTCATGGGTACCAAAGTAATTGTGCACACCGATCACGCAGCGCTTTGTTACTTGATGACAAAGAAGGACTCTAAGTCTAGGTTGATGAGATGGGTTGTTTTGCTTCAAGAGTTTGACCTTGAAATTATTGATCGAAAAGGGTGTGAAAACCAAGTGGCAGACCACTTGTCCCGCTTGGAGGAGGATAGGAGGCCCCATGATGACCTCGAACTTAATGATTCGTTTTTGGATGAACAACTCATCTCCGTTTCTTTGAGTAGTATGCCTTGGTTCGCCGATGTGGCTAACTTTCTTGTGACCGGCATTGTCCCGTGTGAGCTCTCTTCTAACCAAAGGAAGAAGCTTAAACGGGATAGCTTGGATTATTACTGGGATGAGCCTTATCTTTTCAAGATTTGTAATAATGGTGTGATCCGGAGATGTGTTCCGGAAGAGGAGCAAATGAGTATTCTTGATGCTTGCCATTCCTCGCCCTACGGTGGTCATCATGGTGGGGCGAGAACTGCTTCAAAGGTTCTCAGCTGTGGTTTTTATTGGCCTACCCTGTATAAAGATTCTAGTGAGCTTGTTAAGAGATGTGATAAGTGTCAGAGAGCTAGTGGAATTTCCAAGAAGGATGAAATGCCTCTCACCACTATTCTTGAGATTGACATTTCTGATGTGTGGGGCATTGACTTCATGGGACCATTTGTGAGTTCATGTGGTAACACTTACATTCTGGTTGCTGTTGATTATGTTTCCAAGTGGGTTGAAGCTGTGGCTATGCCTAACAATGAGGCACGGAGTGTAGTGGCTTTCTGGAAGAAAAATATTTTTACCAGGTTTGGCACTCCTAGGGCGATCATCAGTGATGGGGGTTCTCATTTTTGCAACAAGGCCTTCGATACTTTACTCTCCAATATGGTGTCAATCATAAAGTGTCAACTCCTTATCATCCCCAGGCTAGTGGACAAGTCGAGGTCTCCAACAGGGAGATAAAGAGCATATTGTCAAAAACTGTCAATGCAAACCGAAATGATTGGTCAAAGAAACTGGATGATGCTTTGTGGGCTTACAGGACTACTTACAAGACTCCAATTGGTATGTCTCCGTACCAGTTGGTATTTGGGAAAGCGTGCCATCTTCCGGTTGAGTTAGAGCAGAAGGCCATGTGGGTGCTGAAGAAGTTAAACCTTGAATGGGATGTAGCTGCAAATCTCCGGGTAGAGCAACTAAATGAACTTGATGAGTTTAGGTTTCATGCTTATTCCAGCTCGTCCTTGTACAAGGACAAGATGAAGTACTTACATGACAAATATACCCGGAACAAGGAATTCTAGGAGGGTGATTTGGTTCTTCTATTCAACTCTCGGTTACGACTATTTTCGGGAAAGCTCAAGTTAAAATGGAGTGGCCCTTTTGAAGTGGTGCATGTAACTCCGTTTGGTGATCTTGATTTGAAAAACAAAAATGGTGAAATTTTCCGAGTTAATGGGCACCGAGTGAAGCACTATCTTGGCAGTTTGATGATAGCCACGTGGTGGCAATGATCCATTCCAAGTGATTAATGGTAACCTGCGTCGTGCTGCGACGTTAAATCAGCACTTCTTGGGAGGCAACCCGTGTTTTTCTTTTTTTTTTTTGATTTTCTTCTTAGTTTAGCCTTTGTTTTGGACTAACTGGTTGTGAAGTTTGTGTAGGAATTGTTGTGTAGTGCAGGATTGTTGCTGGAAAATTTTGCCTAAGTGTGAGAATTACGGTGACCGTGTTCAAAATTTTGCTGTCAGCGGAAGCTTTTCGTGGGGGCGTAAATGGTCACCGGACACAGATATGAAAAGTCCAAAATAGCAACTCTCTGAAGTTGTATTCGCGTTCGTAGTTAAAAATTCGCGGTCACGGTTAATGAGTTTCAGAGAGTTGGCAAATTGGTTCCGCGGCCGCGTTCCTTTTTACGCGGACCGCAGTGGCCTTTTCGCGACCGCGCTTGTTTTTCCGCGGTCCGCGGTGCCTGATTCTGAGAGGCAGTATATGCAAGTCACCTGCAATGTTTTAGTTTCATCTGCAATGCTTAACCATATGATTGTTACCTTGTTCTGACTTTGTTTCATGGCTTGTTATCTTCAGACAATGGTCCGATCTAGAGGCGGAAGTGATAAACCAAAAGGGAGAGAAGAGTCCTCCCGAGGCCGGGGTAAAGGGAAGATAAAATTACCCCTCGCCGAGCAAAAATCAGTTGGTAAAATGAGAGCTGCAATCAAAGCTGGGGACAAAGCCGCATCCCATTCTGGCGATAGTGAATATGTCCCTTCCTGGGAAGTTTCGAAAGGAGACTCGGTGCCAACCCATGTTCCCGCAGACTTTCCAGGGAAATTCCATTTGCGAGATGAGCCTACGCCCTCTTCTTCTTCTTCTGAGTCGTCTGATGGCTCAGAGGAAAGTAGTGAGCTTTGGCATCAGCTTCCCCACCTGCTATAACTTCGGCCTCACCAGCGGCCCCTATTGATGTTGATGTTGAGATACCAGATAACGAGAAAGGGGGTGACACCAATGTCGGGTGGTTGGCAAGATCTAGAAAAGTTGTAGTTTGGGAGGATAGATTTGTTAGTGAAAAAGCCTATCACAAATTCTAGGAATGGTGGCCGCAGCAGTCGCTCACCCTCGAGAGGCAATTCATAGAAAGGGATCTTCTACCCTACAATCCCAATGTGAAGAGGCAATTTGATGAAAGAGTGGGGTGGAAATTCTTCACGGGCAAGCTACCGGAGGCCAATGAATATCTAGTCAAAGAATTCTACGCCAACGTGGCCCACATCAAAAAGGGCACCTATGTGACCAAGGTGCGAAACCGGAAGATCATATTTGATGGCAAGACGCTGAATGCATATGCCGGGTTCGATGATGTGGATGAATCCTTGTACTTGGAGAAGGTCACGTTAGATAAGGCATCCCGTCCATGGCTTGCAGAGGTGATAGCCATTCCCAGGACAACACCGGCTAGGCTTACACCTGGGGTCCCTATAGCTAGAAACACTCTTAGCTTTGAAGCGAAAGGGTGGTGTACATTTGTCTGCAGCCGGCTAGACCTAGCCCAGCATGACAGTGATATCCCAATCTCCCGGGCGATCGTTGTGGCTTCTATTATGGCAGGGTTCCCGATAAATATGGGAAATCTCATGTCAAGAATCATTGCCAAAGCTGTCGGGAAGGATGAAGGATCATACCCCTACCCCAACTTCCTCACCATGTATTTGGAGGATCAAGATGTGGAAGGGAGGAGTTTTGACACAAAGATGAAGCCAGAAAGGCCCTTCTCTTGGTACAGCCTTTAGGGAGCAGACAACCCCAAGTCCAAAGGCAAAGCCACTACCACTGCTGGCCAGTCTGAAGAGCCAAGGGTAGTGGTCACTGGTTCCGAGCCTTGCGCAGCTGAAGGTTCTTCTGCTGCTATGCCACCTCCATCATCCGGCCCTTCTGTCACAGCCCCATTGTCTGTGCCCTACACCTCATCTTAGCCTCTGACTACACTGCGGGTTAATCAGACTTTATCCAGCATCAACAACTGGATGCAGGTAGCTACATCAAAGCTATCTGCCTTATCCAGTGCAGTCACAGCTCAGGCAGCTCCAACACAGCTTCAGGTACCTCCATCACTGGAGGATTCATTGAAGGAGCTTTTGGACAACCAAAAGAAGCTCCTGGGCAACCAGGAAACGATCCTGAAAGCTTTGGATGCACCGGGAACAGCAATCAAGGACCTGGACAAACAAATGAAGAAGATGAAGAAGACTCGGGCCTCAAAGGAGTCAGTAAAGTTGCTGAGGAAGGAGGTAGAGAAGATCACATTAGCTGGAGACATCCCACTGGACTTACTCTTGGAGGAGCAAGTTCCAGCAGCTCAGGTAGTGTTGATACCCAATTTTTCCCTCATATATTTTAAATAAATGCATATATACTTTCAAAATAGTGCATGAGCATCAACCAGTATTTTTTCATAATTTTCTGTAATTATAAAAAGGATTTTAATTAATTTATTCCAGCATTTGTTTATCCAAATAATTACTAATTGCATCACAAATAATTTTACAATGGTTTATTGCTTAATTTTTATTATTTATATTTATATTAAGCTTTAATCATTTTATGCATAATTTTATTTGTATCTTTAGGCTATAATTGCAATAATTTGCAATAATAGCCCATATATGCACAATTACATTATTTACACAGAAAATGACTTTTTATATTTTTATAATTTTAAGTAATTATTTAAATCATTGTCATATACAAATAGCATTTTTATCATTTATTAATTATTTTATAAATTATTTTATTAATTTAAGTGGGTATTTAAAACATAGCCCTTTTAATTAAATTTTCGGACCTCCCAGCCCAATACTAGCCAGCCCAATTATCCTAACCTATAACCCAATACCCAAACCTAACTACCCATACCCAAACCCAAGTACCCGTACCCGGCCTGCCTAAATCTAATGAGATCAACGGCCCTAAATCAACTGACCCCTTTTAATGTACCAAACCCCAAACCATACCCTCATTTCCCCCCAACCCTCCGCCTTTGGATCCCTTCTCTCCTCTCATCTCTCTCACCCCCCTTCAAACCCTAGCCCCGCCGTCACAAATCCCCTCTTGATTCATGGGATTTTCCTTCGATTTCATGCCTTATCTGGCCTCACCCCTCGACTGGTTATACGTTTTCTATGTTGCTTGATGTGAATCTCAAGAGACTCGAACCAAATCTGGTTCAAAGTCTCTCATTTCTCGATTATTCCGTCTATGTTCACTCTGATACCTGTGAGTACGAGTATTTTCGTATTTTTTGGGTTTCAAATCTTTGGCTCAAACCAGATTTGATTCACTTCTGTCTATTTTCATGAACCTAGCTATTTTCTGGTTGAATCCGTTTAGATCTCTTTAGATCTGAAGCGATTTTGTGCTTGTTTGGTATTTCTCCCTTAAAATTTTCTGTTTTTACTATTATTATTGACCG
>NW_017677738.1:21523-27655 GCF_001879085.1 Nicotiana attenuata
AGAATAAAATAAAGACTTCGGCTTCAAACGTGGGGGTTGACTGAGGGATATCATATATTATTTTGGTGTGTCAGTATGGAGCTTTCAAATTTCATAATTAGAGGATCAGGAGAGCCTATAATCATTCTCAATGTCAGCTAACACTTAGAATTTCCCAAGCTAGACACAACATTCAGGGAGGTTCTAGACGACTTATTGGGTACGGGACTTTGGAACCAGGCTTGCAATTAAAAAGACCTTCACTCAACAAGTTGTTGGAACTATTGGAGTTGCTAAAGAGATGAGTCAAAGGCCAACTAACAACCCCTAGCTAATATTGAGCAACACAAATTGGCTCCAAGAAGCAACTCGATGATTTGTTTAGTCAACCAGAAGGTCTAAAAGGTCAACAATCTAGCACCATTCTTTTGCTAACCGATCAAAATCTTGTTTCTAAACATAGGCAAAGGTAAAATGTGTTAGGACAAGTGAAAAAGCATGGCTGAGACACTTTTATTCATTACTAACTATTTACACTACAAAAAACATAAAATAAAACAGGACTCAACCTGTAAAGAAGGTTTGTCACGCCATCCCATCAATCGGGAAGGAGCACCCGAGTTCACACAACATCCTGCGCTTTGGAAAGAAAAGCGTGGATTAAGAAAAAATCAAAAGACTTATTATACACAAAGCTAAGAACTCAAAAGAAAGAAAGCTACAAACGGAAGTAAAAGCTAAGCTATTAAGAAAAAAATCACAAGAAGTCTATAAAGTGAACTACGAAAAGTAAAATGAATATGTACAGATAATGGAAGGAAAACGATATATACAGATGGGAGAATGATATATACAATGGAATGGTCAAGTTATATACATAGCCAAAGGAAAATAAATGGTAAAGTTATATACATACCAAAGTGAAAAATAACGATAAGTAAAAATAAAGAAAAAATAGTATCATAATTATTACATTCCAGTACATCAATCAAAATAGGACCACCCCCTCAACAAATAAAAGCTAGCATTGTTCATCAAATGCTAAAAGCCAAAAATAAGATCAAGAAGGGATAGAGGAGTAAGAGAAAACCCTATGTGGTCTGCATCGGGTCCTGCACATCAGTGGGGTCCAGCTCCCTCTGGATCCTCTAACTGTATCTGCAAGTTCTCGGATTGGGGTACAACAAATCCTCTCATATGCTCTTGTCAAGCCTCTCTAGCTTCTGGTGCTTGTGCTTGCATGTCACGCCCCCTTTTTCTCAGTAGAACCCAATCAATGGTTTCGACATTTTCTTTGGACAACTCTTTTCCTTTTGGGTATGGGTACAGGGATTTGAAAGAATCACCCACCTCAACGTATTAAGGTGCGTTTTGGCACCTAGAGCAGTTAACTCATGAAACTAGTTTAGCCCATCAACCAAAGTCGGTAAGGGATCGGAATTACCTTTGAGGGGAAGGTGTTAGGCAACCCCTCAGAGGTCCACAATGGTGGGTCCTGCCCTGAACTTAAGTTAACGAATAGTCCTTAAAAGGGGCAAAAAAATAAATTAGACATATACAATATTTACTTATTTTTTTACCAGGAGTATAGGGGGTGGTCCTAAGTTTTTTAACCTATATGGATCATTCCATGCAATGTCTTTGCAAATCCCTCAAGTCGAGGTTCTCTTCATAGCATTACGGCATGGGCTATCATTTCCTTTACCTACCACAAATTACTATCTTTCAAGTTGTTAACCTTTAAGCGTTCTAAATAGCTTTCTTAACTCGTTGCCTTATGTGTGCACTAACCGCGTCCCTTACCTATGGTCCTGGAGGTATTTAGGACCCTCTATGTAGGGTGTTCTAGACCAGAACTATGTTGCTTAAAATGAGAAAACTAAGGCGACAAACCAAAAATCAAATAGGACTATCATGTAAGAGCAATAAAGGCTCATATTAACCTCCACAAGTAGACAACAAATGTACGCAGTTAAATCAGCAGATTTTCGTAATCTTAGGCATCCTATAGCAGGATGTCTAATATGAGCAGAACAGAATATAAAGAAGCAGTTTATTAAGGCGCGAGTATCAAGGACCTACTAGTTTGCCCTACTGATTTTATGAAGCCTTTGAATCTGGGCATTTTCAGGCAGTTAAAATATGACGGTTTAGACCAGAATCATTAAATAACCCTATAGATTTGCTAAGTGATTAACAGAATCCTATAGGCCATGTTATCTACAAACCTGTTAAATCTATAAGACATATCACATGGTTTTCTAAGCAGTTAAACTGATTTTAACCCATAAGGACAGGTTTTATCTCTTTTAGATCCTATAGGCATGCTTTCAAAGTTGCAAGAATTAATTTTAACTCCTATAGACATGATTTCTAAGTGTGACCTTGAATTTAAACTCCTATAAACATCGATCTCTTAGTTTAAAAACTGATTTCCCACCCGACATCATGATATCTATTAGTTTTAAATCCTATCAGACATGATTTCTACGGTTTGAAACTTGATTCCTTTTTAATTCCTATAGGCATGGTACTCTAGTTGAAGCTAGATTTTATTTCCTATAGGCATGGAAATCTATTAATCAGCATGTGGTCCAGAATTTTAAGCACATTGCAGGAAAGTTTTTGTTATTCATAAAAATAAGATCGCTAGATACATGATATAATGCACGTTGAGGAATTGGAATATATGTGGATTCCTATGAACATGGATTTCTAATGCAGAATTAAAAAAAAAGAGGACCTATAGGCGGTGTCTCCTAGTATGTTTCAAAAGGTGTGAAAATGCAGAGCCACAAACAGTCAGAAAATATACTATAAGGCAGATCTCTAAACGAGTAGTAACATTCACATAATCAACCCAATAAACGCTGATAGGCATGGATTTCTACCCGAGTTTTACAAAGGATATAAGGAACCCACCCTGATTTTACCTAATAACGCCCAATCTGTTTATTACAGAGATTATTACAGCCCGAAAATGAATAAATTACATAGCAGTAGCATTACACTGCCCAATCATGAACTTGGGAACAGGCCTTCTATATACATAGCAATTTGAAGCATAAAAGGAGGATCCATCCATGGCACATAGGATTAGGTTCCTAGTGTGTCCAAAGTTCCCAAGGGCTAAGGACCCCCAGGCAATGCTCACACAGGACCACATTCAAAGTACACAGTATCATAAAAGATTGGAAGACCAGCCCCCAATGTGCTCAGAGTTTAGAGGCGTCTCAAGGACCCTAGGCAGTGCTCACCTGGGGGTGGTAAGGCAACCTAAAGAACTAAGAGTAAGGCAAATTTGAAAAACCAGTACATAGAGGGTAAGGGGACAGTTTTTGAAAAATAGCTAATTTTCAGAAGGGTAGGGTAAAGGGGGAGCAATTTAGAAACCAGTGCATATAGAACAGTAATCAGAACTGCACCAAACCAAAAAACTCATGTTCTGCATATATTCCAACTTTAAGTTGATATTTTGTCAGGGACTAGATACCTCATACCATCAGCATTTAAAGTAAATCACAAAAGCAAGGATACTTGAACTAACATACGAATTAGCTACATATTCAATGTTGCAGTATCTAAGAATAGTCAGAAACAGGGAACAATCAAACAGATGAATTGGACGGGTTCACAATTATTGAGATACTTAGTTTAGTATTAATCCACTAAAGTGGAATCATACAGTCATATGGCAAACAGAATCATGCTGAAGATTGAACATATTAATCAAAATACAAGCATTGGAGAATTAGAACAGTAGGAGTAAGGCATACCAGTTCGAGCAAGAAAGCAAAACAGGAATGCAATAGAGCAGTTAAAATCCAGAGAATTTGGCCTTGGACTTTCAGCCGGCCAAATTAAAGAGTCACTTAAGTGCAGAAATTCAAGAACAATGGAGTTAAAGAGGAGAGCTTAAGGCTTTGTGAGGAACACAGAGAGTTCGAGAATTGTTCTAAAGTTGTTCAGTTGAAAGGGTTGTAAAGCGGTTCAAAATCGGGGACAAGGGAAGGGTTTTTATATAGCATACAATAGAGTAAAACAAATAAAGGTAATGACCAATCACGACACCAATAAGGTTATGAAAATCAATTAAGGTTAGCATGAATTCAATTTAACATGACAGGAATCGAGTAGTATCACTTAATTTAAAGGAAAATCTCCACTTAATTTAAGAAATAAAGGTTAAATATGGCTAAGAACTAATTCACAAATCAATTAGTAGTCGAACACAAAATCAAGCCAGTTAGTACGGATAGTAAATCACATAAATAAGGTAAGAACGGTAAAATTCTAATAGGCAATACTGGTACTAAAAGGAAAGCTGATTCCCAAAACCCTCTTTAGTTAAGTAGAATTAATTAACACTTAAGTGATAGGAATTAAAGGTAAACGGATAAAGATAGTAGAATAAATAGTCAAAATAATCAAAAAACTCCTAAAAAATACAAAGACATATAGATGGAGCTTGATTAAATCAAGTAAAAATCAGTCGGAAAAAGTAAATAAGAAAATCAGAGATGAAAACATTTAAAACGCTAAAACCTTTTTTTGCAAAAATCCATTCAGAAATCAAAACCCTAGCTTTTAGGTAAATGAAAGCGGTCGCCCCAAAGGTCACTCACCCTAGAGAGGAAATTCATTGAGCGAGACCTCCTTCCCCACAATCCAAATGTAAAAAGGCAATTTGAGGAGAGAGTAGGGTGGAAATGGTTCACCAGCAAGGTTCCGGATGCCAATGAATTTCTTGTCAAAGAATTCTACTCAAACGTGGCCCACAACAAAAAGGGCACCATGGTGACAAAGGTCTGGAATCTGAGGATCCGATTTGATGGCCAAACATTGAATGAGTATGCCGGTTTTGAGAATGTGGAAAGTCTGAAATATTTGGAAAAGCTGGCACTTGGTGAGGCAGCCCAACAATGGGTGGCAAAAATATTAGCTCCCGGGACGACGCCGGCATGGCTCACAGCAGGGTTCCCAATAGCCAGAAACATCCTCAGTTTTGAAGCCAAAGGGTGGTCCACCTTTGTTTGCAGCTGGCTGGATCCGTGTCAGCATGACAGTGTCCTTCCACTC
This sequence comes from Nicotiana attenuata, assembly GCF_001879085.1. NCBI lineage: Eukaryota > Viridiplantae > Streptophyta > Magnoliopsida > Solanales > Solanaceae > Nicotiana > Nicotiana attenuata. The sequence goes on from NW_017677738.1 coordinate 26,582, forward strand.
ACCCGGTGCATCTTGATAGCTTCCATTATGGCGGGGTATACCATCAATGTGGGGAACCTCATGCATTACAACATCACAAAGGCAGTTGGGAAGGACGGAAGATCATACCCCTACCCCAATTTCCTCACCATGTACTTTGAGGACCAAGACAAAGCCAAAGCAACCCTTCTCATGGTACAGTACCAAAGGACCGAACAACCCTAAAGCAAAGGGTAAAGCTGATACCCCCACTGGCCAGTCTGAAGAGCAAGGGGTAGTGGCCGCTAGGTCAGAGCCATCCACAGCAGGGGGTCATCAGCTGCCGTACCTCCTCCTTCATCTGGGCCATCCATCACCGAGCCGTTGTCTATGCCATCTTCTTCTGCCTACCCCCAGACTGTACTGCAGCTTTCTCAGACTCTATCCAGTATCACCAACTGGATGTTGGCAGCTACTTCAAAGCTATTTGTCTTATCCAGTGCAGTAGCAGCTCGGTCAGCTCCAACACAGCCTCAGGTACTTTCATCAGTGGAGGAATCATTGAAGGAGCTTCTGGACAACCAGAAGAAGCTCCTAGACAACCAAAAGCTTATCATAGCCACTTCGGATACTCAGGGAAAAGCTATAAAGGACCTGGGCAAGCAGGTCAAGAAGATGAAGAAGACTCGAGCTTCAAAGGAATCACTGCACCAGCTTAGGCAGGATGTACAGATGTTCACATCAGCTGGTGATATTCCATTGGATTTGCTCTTGGAGGATCATGTCACAGTAGCACAGGCGGCAGAGCATGAGGCACCAGCAACTGACCAGTCTGAGGAGCCAGCTGCCACTACACAGGCTGCTACAGAGATGATTCAGATGCTCCACAACCACGTGGTCCCCCAGTCAGATTTGGAGATCCAGTTAGAGGACCCGGTGGGACCTCCTGATCCTATGCAGTCTGAGGACCCCACTGATGTGCAGGACCCGATGCAGACCACATAGGGAGTTTCTTTACTCTCTATCCCTCCCTGATCACATTTTTCTTTAGCATTGGGACATGCTAGCTTTATTTGGGGGTGTCCTATTTGATTTGATGACTGGCTTGTAACTAAT
>NW_017677739.1:0-3327 GCF_001879085.1 Nicotiana attenuata
TATGTTGTGTCATGTCACCAGAGAGGTGTGTTGGATTCGAGGTGATCGTTGGGGTCATTAATGAATACGAACGGATTTGATTTCAGCTGTTGGAAGGAATATCGAGGTTCGGCTCGGAAATCTGCTGTGGTATTAGCCAAAAGGGAAGTGACTTCATGAATGGTTGACCTGAGAGATGGTTACGGTTTTTTTCATGTTTCATGTATCATTAGCAGTATATAGAAGAGTTGGAATAAGACCCTAGTTGATAAGAGGTTTTCTACCGGTATTCGGGTGTTGTGTGCAGCTGCTATGAATAGAAGTTATCGTTTCGAGTGTTTGAGTTATGTGGTATATCATATGATTGCACCTGAGGTTACAGGTATGGGTTATTACAGCTGGTTCGGGCTTATTCTGAATATAGATGTGAGGTTCTGATCTTATGTATGATTTCGGAAAGTGCAATGTGGTTCTATGATTTATGGGCTAGGCTGGATTGTGTGATTTCATTTAAAATGTGTTATCGGACCTATATGAGATAGGGTGACGTGGGATCACCCCCGGGTATATGCATGGTAAAGTTATTCAGTTAGTGGTTGGCTTCTAGAACAACTCTGGGTATGTTCGAGGACGAACGTGTGTTTAAGTGGGGGAGGATGTAACGACCCGACAGGTCGTTTTGAGCTTTTGCACTTCGATCGCCAGTTCTCGGGCATGACTTTCCCCGTGTTATGTATTGTGACTAATGTAGATCGTTGGTTTTGGTTTTCAGGAAAATTTGGAATGAATTTGAAAGAACAGTTTCAGTTGAAAGCTTGGAATTTGAAAGGTTTGACCAAGAGTTGACTTATTGGTATACGAGCTCGGATTGGAGTTTTTATGATTTAGTTAGCTTCGTTGAGTGATTCATAACTTAGGAGTGTGATCGGAAGTAGTTTTGGAGGTCCAGCGTAGAATTTGGCTTGAATTGGCGAAGTTAGTATTTTGGCGATTTCCGGTCGATAGGCGAGATTTTGATCCGAGGGTCGGAATGGAATTCCGAGAGATTATGTAGCTTCGTTATGTGATTTGGGATGTGTGTGCAAAATTTCAGGTCATTCGGAGGTGTTTTGGTTGGGTTTTTGATCAAATGCGTGTTTCAGAAGTTTTAGAAGAACTTAGGCTTGAATTCGATGTGAACTGATGGTTTTGGTGTTGTTTGAGGTGTTTTGAGGATTGGAACAAGTTTGAATGATGTTTTAGGATGTGTTGGTGCTTTTGGTCGAGGTCCCGGGGGCCTCGGGTGAGTTTCGGGTGGTAAATCGGGTTATATTCTATGTTGAAGAGTTGCAGAAAATTTGTCTCAGCAGTTGCAACAATTTATCTCTTCGCCTTCGCATTAGTGTTCTCGCGTTCGCGAAGAGTAGGCGGAGGAGGGTGTGAAATTTGCCTTCGCGTTCGCAAAGTAGGCATCGCGTTCGCGAAGGGGTGTGATCTCAGTGCATCGTGTTCGCAGGTTCTTATTCGCGTTCGCGTAGAAGGATTCGAGTAAGTGGATTTGAAGTGGAATTGTGCTACGCGTTCGCAGGTGTATTGTCGCGTTCGCGAAGGGTCGCTCAAGTAAATCATCGCGTTCGTGAGTCCGGTATCACGATTGCGTAGAAGGGAAATCTGGTCAAGGTAAGATGTGCATCGCGAACGCGAGAGTTGGACCGCGTTCGCGAAGAAGAAAATCCTGTAGCTGGGCAGAATGTTTTAAAGCCATCTTGTCCGCGATTTTGGGTCTATTTTCACCCATGGCTGCTCGTTTTTGGAGATTTTTGGAGGGAATGAAAGAGGGATTCAAGAGGAATCGACTTGAGGTAAGAATCTTGATCTTAAAACATGATTATATTGTGAAATCCACCTAGAAATTCATGGAACTTAAGCAAAAATGGAAGAAACTAGGGTTGGGATTTTGAAATTTGATTTGGGGATCTGAAGGACCAATTGGGGTCGGATTTGAGAACTTTTGGTATGTATGAACTCGTGAGGAGATAAGGAACGTATTGATGTGAAAATTTCTGAGTTTCGTGAAGTGGGCCCGGGGCTCAAGTTTTGCCAATTTCGAGATTTTTAATAATTTTCGATTGTTTTCGATTGGGTATTGTTCCATGGCATATTATGACGTATTCGTTCTGGTTTTGGATAGATTCGACGTGCATGGAGGCCGATTTGAGGGGCAAAGGCGTCGCGAGCTAGAGATTTCGCCGGTTCGAGGTGAGTAATGATTGTAAATGATATCCTGAGGGTTTGAAACCCCGGATTGCACATCGTAGTGCTATATTGAGGTGACTTGCACACCGGATAGCGAACGTGGGGTAGAGCACCGTTGGGGATTGTGACTTGGTCCATCCCGATTGATGATTTTACTGTGTAATTGACTGAAACTTATTTGTTATTATCATGATTTGGGCCGATTGCCATATTTGGGCTTCATGCCAAATATCTGAACCCTTCGGGGATTTTTATCACTGTTTCCTTACTGTTTTGATGCATTATTTGAACTCAGTCCTGTTGATATCCCCTGTTTTGCAAACTCAGCCAATTTTACTCAGATTTGAAACTTAAATGATATTTTGGGCTGAGAACTACTGTTTTACAAATGCCCGAGGGGCTTGTGATGATTTTCGGACTGAGTGAGGCCGAGGGCCATATGTGAGGATATGTTGATTGATATGAGGCCGAGGGCCTGAGATACTTTATATGCCACGAGGTGGCTTGAGTGACGTGAGGAGGCTTTCAGGCCTCGTGAGTGACGTGAGGAGGCTTTCAGGCCTTGTGAGTGATGTGAGGAGGCTTTCAGGCCTTTTGAGTGATGTGAGAAGGCTTTCAGGCCTTACTTCATATGCCACGAGGTGGCTTGATATTGCGCTTGGGCCGTAAGGGGCCCCTCCCGGAGTCTGCACACCCCCCAGTGAGCGCCGTCGACGATATATGGATCGGGCTGCACGCCGCAGCGAGATATGGATCGGGCTGCACGCCGCGGCGGTTACTATATGATACTGTTCTGAGAGTGAGCTGAGAGAGAGAGAGAGCCCGAGGGGCTGAGAGTGTTTCTGAGAGTGAGCCCGAGGGGCTGGTACTGTTTTGAGATATTGCCCGAGGGGCGAACTTTTATGTGCTCACCTTGCATATTTACTTGCCTTTTCACCTGTTATACTGCGGTATTTGTTCCCGAGGGGCGAATTTTTCTATGCTTATCAGCACTAACTGTTTTGATATCGTTTCGTAACCGTTGAAAAGATCATTTTCAAAAGAGATTTAAACTGAGCCAATATATTTCTAAAGATTTCACAGCTTCACTGTTTTCTCAAAGGATTGTACCCT
>NW_017677739.1:10593-27650 GCF_001879085.1 Nicotiana attenuata
TTCAAGTCTTCAACGATTTTCAATTTTCAAGAAGTTGTTCGGCAATTCGGTAAACTCGTTCCAACTCTTAAGTTTTAAGAATATATTTTTGTGTGTTTTAGTTTGCATAATTGTAATTAATATGGCATTTTCTTTGAAAAAATGTTTGGTGGTAAGGAAAAGCTAAAATTGGTGAAACTAGTCGCCAACCTATTACCCTTCCCCCGGCTCCCCAACCCAGACCTGTTACCCGTCCTGCTGCTCCTATTATTCTTGATAGTGATAACCCTTGTTTTCAATTTTCCGATAGTGAATTTTGCCATAATGTTGCACCAGGTCAACAATTAAATGAAGAAGTTATGAATGCTCTTTATCCTAATGAAACTATCTTAGAAAATGATGAGGAAAATGATGATGTAGATGAAACCCAACCAGATTTAGATGATACATTTAGTAGTCCTGTTAATAACCCAACTGATGCCCCGCCCGACCCACTTGTAGAAACCCCTACTTTTAATAGACAACCTTCTAAACGCCTCGAAATATCAATTGTTTGGAATTTTTTTACTCAAGTAAGAGAACAAAATAAGGCTAAGTGTAAAACTTGTGGGAAATTGCTGTCGCATAAATATACTGGAGACCGTAGCGGTATGGGTAGTTTGGCTAGGCACATACAAACACACCCTAGAGAAAAAGTTAAATATTTACAAATGAAAGCGCAACAAGAGGGGACAAGTCTAGATACTGGGGTTAACCCTAGTACAGGTTCAAATCTAGTTCAACCAGGAATTAACACTGTGATCGGTGGTATTTTATATTACGATCCTAATAAAGATCGTGAAGAATTAGCAAAGATGGTTACCGTTATGTGCTTACCCTATACTTTTCCTTCTAACCCTAACTTTGTGCATTATATTAGAAAAGTTTTTAATCCTACTTATAAAGGTTGGCCTCGCGCAATCGTAAAGAGCGATATTTATATATAAACATGAATATGAACAATATTTGCGGTATTTATTTACTCATATAACTAATCGGATTGCTATTACTACTGATATTGGTAGAAGTAATAATGATTGTGATTATCTAACTGTTACAAGTCATTGGATAGACGAGGAGTGGATAATGCAAAAACGCATTATTGCGTATAGAATAATTAATTCACGTCACACAGGTAAGTTTATTGCTAACACCGTTGCAGATATTTGTAGATATTTTTGCATTAGAGATAAAATAATGACAATTTCTATGGATAATGCTTCTAGTAACACTAGTGCTATAGGCATACTTACAACAACACTAAATCCTGCATTTAGTAATTGTTTCCATGTGAGATGTATTTGTCACATTTACCATTTAATCGTCGGTGATGGTATGATAATTTTAAATTTAGAAATTAAAAAGGTTAGAATGGCTCTTAATTGGCTTTTTTATTCAAACCGTAGAAGTAGACTTAGAGAGTATTTTAAAAAATGTGATGAATTTGGCCTTAGAGAAAGAAAGGTTCCTACACCTTGTCCGACTAGATGGAATTATATGTACGAAAGTTTAGTAGTTGCATATGAATATAGAAACCCAATTAATGCAACGTTTAATGCTCGTGTTGGTGGTGAGGATGATGATGAAATCCTTACAAATCAAGATTGGACGAATGTTAAAATTCTTATAGATTTTTTAGAACATTTTCAAATTGCTACAAATGCATTTTCTGGACAATATTATCCTACTATTTCAAACTGTTTAGTTTATATTGCAGCACTATGTGATTTGTTTGTTGAATTTTTGGAGGGTGGGGAAATTTATAAACTTGCTATAAATGCAATGAAAGAAAAGTTTAAAAAATATTTTTTCCATATCCCCCCTATTTATGGTGTTGCTGCAATGTTAAATCCTACAATGAAATTAGGAGGTCCTCACTTTTGGTACTCAAATATTTATAAGGCTTTAGATCTTTCAGTTGAGGAATTTGCTACACTTGCAGAGGCAAAAGCCTCAATTAAAATAAATGCTCAAACAATTTATAATGCTTATCAACTTGCGTTAGATCATGCTAGGCCAAATGTTCCAACCCCTACTTCGTCTAGTTCACAATCATCTAAAAGAGCTGCGGGCCTAAAAGCACTTAAATCTTGGACGGAGTTCAGGGGTTCTCAAGGTGATAATTTTGATGAGACTTCACATCTAAATGAGCTTCAAGTTTATTTGTCGCAGGGACTTGAAAAGGAGAATCCAGACGGCACCTTTGATCTTTTGGAATGGTGGAAGGCAAGGGAAAAACATTTTCCGGTTCTTGCAAGGATGGCTCGGGATATTTTATCTATTCAAGCTTCAACAGTTGCATCAGAGAGCGCTTTCAGTCAAGCAAGACTTCAAATAGGTGATCATAGAGCGTCTATGAGGGAGAGCTTGGAAAAATCAGTACTATTCAGAGATTGGATCCGCTCGGAAAGAAGAAACTTTGGACTTGCAGAATCACAACCGGAGATAGACGAAGCTTATGAAGAAATGATAGCGGAACTTGCGGAGGATGCTGCTTCGCCCAGAAGCGNGATCCACAAATGACAATTATCAACAGGAACATACAAGAAGGCGCATTTATACTTAATTAAACTCATACAAGTGTTCAACAATACCTATGCTCACTTATGTTCATTTCCAATTCTCTAGCATATCCTAAATGATCACATTAGCGAGAAGACATACAACACTTACAAATATAGCATGATACGGGTCCTAAACTACCCAGTCAATTAACATGATAGTAGCTACGCACAGACTCTCGTCACCTAGTGCGTACGTAGCCCTCGCATTTAGTGGCAAATTATATAATTATTACTCCTATGGGGATAATTCCCTCTTACAAGGTTAGAAAGGAGACTCACCTCGCTCCAAAGTGCACTTCCAATACCAAGAACGAGCCTGAATTCTCAATTTGGAGATGAACGATCCAAAACTAGTTAATTGAGGTAGGAACTAGTCAATACAAGCTTGCAAGATCGCATTCTAACTATTAAAGCAATTCCCCGGCCTTAAACACAAGTTTTCTAAAATTCGACCCCGGGCCCACGTGCCCGGATCCCGACATTTTTCGAAGATAGTTGTTCCTTGTAACCTAAGGATCAATAATATATGATTTCTACTTCGTTTCATAACCAATTTTGTGGTAAAATCTAAGTTTTATTAAAACCCTAGGTCTTGCTCTAACCCCTTGATTTCTCCAAATCTTTAGGTGTTAATCTACCCAAAATTCGAGTATTAAACTTAGAAATAAGGGGGATGAATTTACCTCACGATGCTATGTGGAAATCCCTTCTCAAGAGCTCCAAAATCGCTCAATGCCCGTGTGCCAAATGGTCAAAAATGGCTGGAGCTCGTATTAAATGAAGCTCACTGCTTCAGCAGTTTCCGCATCTGCGGTCAGGGGACCGCATCTGCGAGAGGGAGGCCGCATCTGCGGAATTGGCTAAACGGGCTGGGACCGCTTCTGCGGTCTTGAAGCCGCATCTGCGCTAATGCTGCACTGTGGGCCGGGCCTAGCCCGGGACCGGACCGGGACCGCGGTCCAAATGGGCCAAACGGGCCTGGTGGGCCGGTCCCAAATGGTGTGCAAGGCCCGTGGCGGGCCGGTCTACTTCAAGGAGCCCACGAGCCCGGGACCGGCAGGCGGGCCTGGGCCGGTTCAACCGGGCCCAACGGGCCTAACGGGCTCCAACGGCTAATTTAAAAAATAAAATTTTTTTAAGAAAAAGACCAACGGTCAGATTTTTAAAATCTAGCCGCTGGCCTTCAAAATTGATCCGTTGGCCACTTTAAAAAATAGCCATTTGGCCCCCAAACTTTATTTTAACCCCAAACTTTATATAATTACACTTTTTCCCAATTCTCAACTATAAATACCCTCTCATTCTTTCATTTTTACTCACCAATTCATCAATCTCTCTCAATCTCTCTCAATCTATATCTAATTTCTCTTCTATAATTGCTTATTTTATTATTGCAATTTCGTGAAAAATTGTGAAGTTGGTGAATTGAAGTATTCAAGTCCTCAACGATTTTCAATTTTCAAGAAGTTGTTCGGCAATTCGGTAAACTCGTTCCAACTCTTAAGTTTTAAGAATATATTTTTGTGTGTTTTAGTTTGCATAATTGTAATTAATATGGCATTTTCTTTGAAAAAAATGTTTGGTGGTAAGGAAAAGCTAAAATTGGTGAAACTAGTCGCCAACCTATTACCCTTCCCCCGGCTCCCCAACCCAGACCTGTTACCCGTCCTGCTGCTCCTATTATTCTTGATAGTGATAACCCTTGTTTTCAATTTTCCGATAGTGAATTTTGCCATAATGTTGCACCAGGTCAACAATTAAATGAAGAAGTTATGAATGCTCTTTATCCTAATGAAACTATCTTAGAAAATGATGAGGAAAATGAGGATGTAGATGAAACCCAACCGAATTTAGATGATACACCTACTAGTCCTGTTAATAACCCAACTGATGCCCCGCCCGACCCACCTGTAGAAACCCCTACTTTTAATAGACAACCTTCTAAACGCCTAGAAACATCAATAGTTTGGAATTTTTTTACTCAAGTAAGAGAACAAAATAAGGCTAAGTGTAAAACTTGTGGGAAATTGCTGGCGCATAAATATACTGGAGACCGTAGCGGTACGGGTAGTTTGGCTAGGCACATACAAACACACCCTAGAGATATAGTTAAATATTTACAAATGAAAGCGCAGCAAGAGGGGACAAGTGTAGATATTGCGGTTAACCCTAGTACAGGTTCAAATCTAGTTCAACCAGGAATTAACACTGTGACCGGTGGTATTTTATATTACGATCCTAATAAAGATCGTGAAGAATTAGCAAAGATGGTTACCGTTATGTGCTTACCCTATACTTTTCCTTCTAACCCTAACTTTGTGCATTATATTAGAAAAGTTTTTAATCCTACTTATAAAGGTTGGCCTCGCGCAACAGTTAAGAGCGATATTTATAAATATAAACATGAATATGAACAATATTTGCGGTATTTATTTACTCATATAACTAATCGGATTTCTATTACTACTGATATTGGTAGAAGTAATAATGACTGTGATTATCTAACTGTTACAAGTCATTGGATAGATGAGGAGTGGATAATGCAAAAACGCATTATTGCATATAGAATAATTAATTCACGTCACACAGGTAAGTTTATTGCTAACACTGTTGCAGATATTTGTAGATATTTTTGCATTAGAGATAAAATAATGGCAATTTCTATGGATAATGCTTCTAGTAACACTAGTGCTATAGGCATACTTACAACAACACTAAATCCTGCATTTAGTAATTGTTTCCATGTGAGATGTATTTGTCACATTTACCATTTAATCGTCGGTGATGGTATGAGAATTTTAAATTTAGAAATTGAAAAGGTTAGAATGGCTCTTAATTGGCTTTTTTATTCAAACCGTAGAAGTAGACTTAGAGAGTATTTTAAAAAATGTGATGAATTTGGCCTTAGAGAAAGAAAGGTTCCTAAACCTTGTCCAACTAGATGGAATTATATGTACGAAAGTTTAGTAGTTGCATATGAATATAGAAACCCAATTAATGCAACGTTTAATGCTCGTGTTGGTGGTGAGGATGATGATGAAATCCTTACAAATCAAGATTGGACGAATGTCAAAATTCTTATAGATTTTTTAGAACATTTTCAAATTGCTACAAATGCATTTTCTGGACAATATTATCCTACTATTTCAAATTGTTTAGTTTATATTGCAGCACTATGTGATTTGTTTGTTGAATTTTCGGAGGGTGGGGAAATTTATAAACTTGCTATAAATGCAATGAAAGAAAAGTTTAAAAAATATTTTTTCCCTATCCCCCCTATTTATGGTGTTGCTGCAATGTTAAATCCTACAATGAAATTAGGAGGTCCTCACTTTTGGTACTCAAATATTTATAAGGCTTTAGATCTTTCAGTTGAGGAATTTTCTACACTTGCAGAGGCAAAAGCCTCAATTAAAATAAATGCTCAAACAATTTATAATGCTTATCAACTTGCGTTAGATCATGCTAGGCCAAATGTTCCAACCCCTACTTCGTCTAGTTCACAATCATCTAAAAGAGTTGCGGGCCTAAAAGCACTTAAATCTTGGACGGAGTTTAGGGTTTCTCAAGGTGATAATTTTGATGAGACTTCACATCTAAATGAGCTTCAAGTTTATTTGTCGCAGGGACTTGAAAAGGAGAATCCAGACGGCACCTTTGATCTTTTGGAATGGTGGAAGGCAAGGGAAAAACATTTTCCGGTTCTTGCAAGGATGGCTCGGGATATTTTATCTATTCAAGCTTCAACAGTTGCATCAGAGAGCGCTTTCAGTCAAGCAAGACTTCAAATAGGTGATCATAGAGCGTCTATGAGGGAGAGCTTGGAAAAATCAGTACTATTCAGAGATTGGATCCGCTCGGAAAGAAGAAACTTTGGACTTGCAGAATCACAACCGGAGATAGACGAAGCTTATGAAGAAATGATAGCGGAACTTGCGGAGGATGCTGCTTCGCCCGGAAGCGGTGATGAACAAGCTTCTTTTCCGCCACCACCAACGGAACCTCCTCCGAACCTTGAAGGATTTATGAGATTTGTTAGAGATACAATGTAGATTATGGTGTAACTTGTACTTTGGCATATCTTCTTTAGTTTTTTTTCCTTTTAATGGTGGTATTAGCACCTTGTTGTGCTCATTCCATTGGGGGGAAGAAGACTAAGAAAGATATGCCATTTTTGGTAATAAAAATTATAAGACATTCCCTTGAATATCTCTTTGCAATATTTTTTTGTCTTTAACTTGCAATTCTTTATAAGCTATAATATATATACATAACATACTATATATACTACAAGAAATTATATAAGGAAATATATATACATAACATACTATATATACTATATATATATATATATATATATATACATACACACACTAACATACTATATATACTACAAAATATTACAAGATTTTTCAAAAGGAGGGCCCCACCCCCAATGACCATTGCCAACGGTCATATTGCACAAATAGCCTATATTTTTTTTTCAATTTACAAAACTAACCTTCTCTAAAACTATAAATACCCCCCTCCCTCTTCTTCATTTCAATACTCAATACTCATTTCTCAATCTAAATTTCTCTCATTCTCTCAATCTCCAATTTTCAAGGCTTCAAGTCTCAATCTCAAATTTCAAGTTAAATCATGCCTCGTTCGGAAAGAGTGCGCTTATTTGTTTCGCAACACTTTGAAGTGCTTGAAGAAAATGAAGAAGGCCAAATATTAAAGTGCAAGAACTGTGGTAGAGTCTTAAATTTTCATTCAGCGTGTACCACATGCATTTTAAGGAGGCATATAAAGTATTGTCTTGAGCGTATTTATCCGAAAATTCGTATTTAAGATTCTTCGACAATTTGTGTTATTTTAAAATTATTAGACGTATTTATGCTTAATGTGTTACTTTGTTATTAATTTATTATGCATGATAATTTAGTTTTACTATTGTTTTGTTATTTTACTTTTTCTTCAAGCACTTTAATAATTAGGTTTCTATATTATATATACTACATATAATTATATAGCCATGTATAAGAAAGCAATTTATATTAGTATATACATATATGGTTTACAAGAAATTGCCTTAAATAAAAAGAATTAAAAAAAAATAGCCCGAAAATAAAAAAGCCCGTTAGGCCCGTGAGCCCGGCCCATTTAGCCCAGGACCATGTGGGCTTTGGGCCGTCATGGGCTGGTTCCACCCGTTGAGCCCATGAAGCCCGGGACCGTGAAGCCCGGGACCGCCAGAGCCCAGCCCGCTTGAGCCCGAGCCCGAGCTCGTTTGGCCCGGCCCATTTGGCCCATTTAGGCCCGGGCCCGGGCCCGGCCCAGAATACAACATTAATCTGCGCAGCCGCTTCTGCGATTTGGCCGGACCCGCTCTGGGCCGCATCTGCGAGGCTACGACCGCTTCTGCGGTATCGCACCTGCGGCTGGCCAACTGCAGGTGCGGTTATGACAGCAACTGAAGGCTTCAGCACTTCTCAAATTTCCTAACTTCACTCGAGCCTCGTCCGATTGACGCTCGGGGCTCTCGGGCCCTGCCCGAACATACCGACAAGTTTGAAATCATGAAACAGACTTGCTCGAACCTTCGAATCGCCCGAAACAATGCTAAATCTAAGAATCACCCCCTAAAACCAATTGAATCAAACTTATGAACTTCAAGTTCTTAATTCACTTCCAACGAGACGAAACACACTTAGACTACTCGGATTGACACTAAATTTTGAGGGAAAGTCTTAAATGATGTACTGGACCTGTACTGGGCTCCGGAACCAACATACGAGCCCGATACCGATGTGATCACTCATTATTAGTTTTCTTTAAATCCTTAGAATTTCAATTTTAACAATTTTCAATAAAAATTCATTACTCGGGCTAGGGACCTCGGAATTCGATTCCGGGCATACGCCCAGGTCCCATATTTTCCTACGGACCCTACGGGACCGTCCAAACACAGATCCGGGTCCGTTTGCTAAAAATGTTGACCAAAGTCAAACTTAGCTTTTTAAGAAAATCTTAAAGAATCAAATGAGCCTATTTCAACCCAAACTCTTCCAAATCCCGAACCAACCACCCCCGCAAGTCGTAAATTAGCTAAAGCAAGCACGGAAAGTTTTATTTAGGGGAACGGGTTCTAAAAAGTAAAACGATCGATTAGGTCGTTACACCTAGACTACCCGGACTTAAGCATAATAGTAGCTACGCACGGACTCTCGTCACCTAGTGCGTACGTAGCCTCCATAAATAGAAGCACATATCCAATTAATTCACATATGGGGACAACTCCCTCTTACAAGGTTAGAAAGGAGACTCACCTCGCTCCGAAATTCCATAACCAGCTTCCAAGCCCTCCCGAGGACCCAAATCAATGCACAACGCTCCAAGACTAGCCAATAATTATGCAAACCCATTAATATATGCTCAAACACTCATTATAAAAACCAAATGAAAATGGGAGAAAAATGGCCAATTCTCGTTTATAAAAACCCTCACTGCCCCAGCGACTTTCCGCACCTGCGGCTCCTTAGCCGCATCCGCGCTTCCGCTTCTGCGGCTTCCTCTTCCGCATCTGCGGCGACTGGCATTGCACCTGCGCCATCACAGGTGCGCAAACATTTCCGCTTCTGCGGTTTTTCAGCGGCCTGGCACCTTCCGCTTCTGCGAGCCATCTCCCGTACCTGCGGGCTCGCACCTGCGGCCCTCTTTACGCAGGTGCGGTAACACCAGGTGCCCAAATGCTTCAGCTCTTCCTCAACTCCAAATTTTGATCCATTAACCGCTCGTAATCCACCCGAGGCCCCCGGTACCCTGTCCAATCACACCAACCAGTCCCATAACATAACGCGGACCTGCTCGAGCCCTCAAATCACCTCAAATAACATTTAAACCATGAATCGCCCTCCAATCCAAACTTAATAAAACTTCAACATTCGGTGCCGAAACCCATCAAATCTCGTCCGAATGACCTCAAATTTTGCACACAAGTCATATTTGACATTACGGACCTACTCCAACTTCCGGAATCGGAACCCGACCCCGATATCAAAAAGTCCACTTCCGGTCAAACTTCTCAAAAACCTTCAAATTTCTAACTTTCGCCAAATGACTCCAAAATGACCTACGGACCTCCAAATCCATCCTCGATCGCGCTCCCAATACCAGAATCATCATACGGAGCTATTCGCAGACTCGGAATCCCAAACGGACATCGATAGCATTGAAATGCACTTCAACCCAAATTTATGAGATTCTACCAAAATGCTAACTTCCACAATAGGCACCAAAACGCTCCCGGGTCATCCAATACCCGATCAGGACATACGTTCAAGTCCAATATCATCATACGAACCTGATTCCGATTCCGAGGTCGTTTACTCATAAATCAAACCTTACTCAATTCTTTCAACTTAAAGCTTCAGAAATGTGAATTTTCTTTCCAAATAAATTCCAAACTTCCCGAAATTCAATTCCGACCATACGTGCAGATCATAATACCCGAAGTGAAGCTTCTCATGGTCTCAAACCGCCGAAGAACGCGCTAAAGCTCAAAACGACCGGTCGGATCGTTACATAGGCGGGTCAATAACCCATCCAAAAGTTACTTGGGTTGAGATGAATTGGGTCAAGATGGGCTAAAATGTGAGTCATATCTCAACTCGACCAACTTTTAACGAGCTTTAATTAATATTTATTATTTCTTATAAATTTTTTAATTATCAATAAGACTTTCTTTTCTTTTATTATAGTCATATATACATATCAAACAAAAAAAATATTATTTTAAAGATATTTTAACAAAGTTACTCAGGGATCAATTTGGCGCTAAAAATTAGTTCAACTTTAGATGAATTGAGATGGGCTGGATCAAGATGGACTGAGTTCAATAAATAGGCGGGTCAATGAATGCCCTAACCTTGGGTGATTTGGGCGGGTTAGATAGGTTTGGGCTCAAATTTCCACCCCTAGACAAGACACTAAGGGTGTGTGATGGTAGGCTAGAAATCCATATTTTAGTCGTATTTTGTACTCTAATCACTGCACTTTACTTGTAATTGAGCTTAAATAGTGGTGATTTCCGCTTATTACGTATTTTATGCATTGCAGAAAATAATTCCGAGTTAAGAGGATAAGTTGGAGCTAAATCGAACAAGTTGAAGTTTTGAAGTTTGAGTAGAAGCTCAGGAAATTAAACCGGGATCACGTTCGGGAGTTGTTTACTTTAGGGTTTGACGGATATGGTGTTTTGACTAATATTTGTAGATTTTAACTCTAGTTCTTTGTTTGAATTTGTTTATGGAGCTTCGAATTGATTGCAATTTTGTTCACCGGATTATTTAATCGAAAGAGGAATATTTTGTGTGATAATCTTTGTATTTACTTGTTTGGTTTAAGTCATCGATTCTTTTAAGTAATCAAAAGAGCTTGTTGAATTGTTGACTAAATCAAGTTAGGAGAATATTCGAGAGACGTTTCCTAAAGACTAGTCCATTAACGCGTTCTTGCATATTTTCATAGTGATTTATATTAGTTGACCTCGTAGAGTTAAGATTTAATTGAGAGAGGAGTCTTGGATACACGTTTGAACTAATCATCGAGTGAATTCGTGAGAATTATTAGAACATTAAAGTGAATTGAACTAGAGTAAGATCCCGTATAGCTATCTGATACCTATCCTGTCACGCCCCTTATTTCTCCGATTGATTATTTCAGTGTTGCTCAATTCTTGTCTTTCTATGATCAATTGTTTATTGCTTTAATTTTAGTAGTTAATTTTAGTTCATAATTATTTCAATCAAAGTGTTAATCATCTTGAATAGCGTTAAACCAGAAAGTACTTGAACATTATTTAAATCCAATCCTTGAGACGATAATTAAACTATATTATCTTTGGCTAGTGCATTAATTTCGTATTATGTTTTGCGCTCATCAAATTTTGACGCTGTTGTCGGGGATTGGCAATTAATAGTGTTCATAATAGTTTTTGGTGCTAATTTAGGATTCTTTTTTTATTATTATTCATGATTCTTTCATCTGTGTGCATGCAACAGGTTAAGTTCATTGTATGACTCGACCCTCTTCCAAGGAATTGGTGCCATACAACCTTGAGTTGGACAAGCACCTGCGACAGTTGACAAAGGAGAATGAATCAAGTGGAGCATTCTTGGGTCAGACTTCGACTCAAGATAAAATGGCAAACAACGAGAATGATGGAGTAGACTTAGCTGCAAGAGAGGCATCACAACATAGAGAACAAGCTGCACGGTTAGCAGCTGAAGCAGCCCTTAGTGGTGCTGATGAGATTGTCGAAGAGGACGGGGGTCGAAGATTCAATTTTAATCGACCCCTAGCTGAAGACCAGTTTGAAAATGCGCCCCCAGGCCTGGGAGAGTATTAGGTGACTATGCCAGTCCAGTCTACAATCAGGGACTGTCAAGTGTCAGACCTCCACCCGTAGCAGCGAATAATTTTGAGTTGAAGCAAGGCTTGTTTCAAACCATCCATAACAACTGTGTCCTTGAAGGGAAGGTGAATGAAGTTCCTAACACCCACTTGATGGACTTTGAGAAAATCATGAATACTTTTTCAATACAATGGAGTGTCAAAAGATGCAGTCTAATAAAGGGCATTTTCCTTTTCACTGAAGGATGACGCGAAGCACTGGCTTCGAAGCTTACCAACTAGGTCGATCAGGACATTGGAAGATATGACGAAAAAGTTTTTGACAAGCACTTCTCAGCTTCAAAAACAGTAAAATTCTGAAGGAAAATACACAACTTCTGCCAGAAGGACACTGAAACGGTCTTCGAAGTTTGGGAAAGATTCAAGGTGATAGTGAAAAGGTGTCAGCATAATAAAATCGAATTGTGGATGCAACTCCAGGACTTTTGGGATGGACTATCCCCTCCTATGATAGTTAATATATGAACACTTTTATCCTTACTAGACCACCTTTGTCCTCTCATTGGCACCATAACTCCTATGATAGTTAATATATGAACACTTTTATCCTTGCTAGACCACCTTTGTCCTCTCATTGGCACCATAACTTCGTTAATCTCCTTCATTTGTTTGTGACAAGTTTAATCTCCACTAAAATTAAAATTGATCACAATTCTTTATAAAGAGTGTACAAACTTTCATACAATAGTTAATATGAAAACTAACTCAGTGACTACTTACTTTATGCTTGTACGTATTTAACCGGAAACGAGTCTGTCTTTAGATTTATCATCTTATAAGTTTTTCTATTCATATTCCTGAATTCCATAGTATAATAGTAAAGAATGGCTTTGCACTTAAGTACGAGAGCCTCTTTCAATGACTTGCATTGTTATCCACACACCTCATTCAAGTATATGATTGGTGCAATTGCATAAGTCAGTCTAATATTGTTTTTGCACAGTTGTTAATAATGTCTTTGTATTTTAAGACAGGAAAAGTGTATTGGCTTACAATTACAAATAAATACAGTAGAAAAAGTATAATTGTTCGATGTTTTACACAAATTACAATAAGTAGAAAAAGTCCAACCAAATCAAAGTCGTACAGTACAGTTTGGATTGTTAGCTCATTACATCTAGGACACCGGACACGCTTAAGAGGAGATAATGATCACGCCCAACTATGCCTTATAAAAAGGACTCTGCGGACGTTGCAAATATAACCCGAGTATTACACCCAGGGTCGAATCCACAGAGAGTTAACCTATCAACCGCTATCTTCAGACCCACCAAGTCTTCAGAACCAGCTTCTCAAATATTCAAATTCTCAGTTGAGTGTTCTTTAACAACTAGCTTGCAAGTAACTAATGGCTGTAACTAAATTAATAAGGTTGTAAACAATTATGAGAAAAAGGTAAGGCAATGATTTCCCCTATTGATGGAATCCCTTCTGTTTATGCTCATACAAATTTACCCATACATCTATATCAATCATGAACACTAATCTTACCGCAACTCTCTCCCGAGTAATTACAGTAATCTACTATTGCACTCTCCCGAGATACACTAGCTTGCTTTATTTAGCACAATTCAATTAAGATTGCAACCAAGGCTTCGTTATTCCTAATCCCGCCTTTAAACCCGCAATTATAGATTCCTCTAATAATTTAGGAGTGGTGTTGTTCAACAATACCCTAAATATGCACTCTTTTCCAAGTTATGCACACTAAATAGGCACAGCTAATTGAGGATCCTGTCAATTAACTACAACGAACACGAAGTTGAACAAATAAAGATTAAACTAGCAATTTGTATTCACATAAACAAGAAGTTCATCACCCAATAGGTTCCATCAAAGCCTTAGACAAGGAATTTAGCTACTCATGGCTATGGGAAAATAAACTAAGATTGAATTCATCATAAAATCAAAAGAAAAGAAAAGAAGAAATATGTTTAGAGTATTTTCTCACAATGTTTTTCCTTGCTAAGAAACCTAAAAAATCAATACATGCCTCTCTTGGGCGAAGTCTAATGTTTTAAATAGGGTTTAGGTCTAAAAATCCCGTAATTGACACTTTGGTCCCTGAAGTTTACTGCGCCTGCCGCGGTTCTGCCGCGGTCGCGGTAGAACCGCGACCAAACACCCTCGCGGAATCTCAATCTTCTGCAGCTGCTTCCCACCGCGGCGGTAGAACCGCGGTGGATCCAGTTCTCTGAATCTTCGGCCTGTTTTTGCACGGGTCACTTGGGAAATTTCACAGTTGGCCTCTTTTTCATCACTTTTGACTCCAAAACTGCTCCTTAGCCTTCTTTATACATATATCACCTACAAATCATGAAAAGCACTAATAAGAGCATTTTGTCATTACTTTTAGCATTAAAACTACACAAGAAGGTGATTATTTAAGGTGTGATTATAGTCAAATTCACCTATTATCAACACCCCACACTTAAATCTTTGCTCGTCCTCGAGCAACTAAACCACACTTCTAGGCCTAACTGCTCAATGCATTGCCCCAATTTATGTCACACCTGCTATTATCAATGATCGACCCAAGCAGTGCACAATCATATCTCAAATGCAGACTCTCATGCCAAGACACACTTGTGCTCACTCTAATTACTCTAACAGAAGTGAAGACTCACTTTTTCTTCCTGAGTCACATGCCCTCACATAAACAAAATCTGAGAGAAGTTCCACACACATAAAATTCAACAATAAGGAACCATATATAGAAAGAATTCACTCACTCTCATCAAAGAGCATTCACATGCCACACAGACACACCATAAGCTTGCCCCTAGTGTAATACTCTACTAATCGAGCCATTCAGTCAAAGATCAAGAGGTCTTTATAGGTTGTAATGTAGGCTAAGGGACGGGTAGGATATATTTGGATATAGTGACTAACCTCCCTAAGCACTTTTAATACACACTTCTTTTTATTTTACCTTTATGCTCAACCCAATCATTACTCCACATTTTGTTTCACTTGTGACCCCCACTTTTCGTTAGGTACAACTGGCTGCTTTTCTTTTTTTTTTCTTTTCCTTTCTCTTTTTTTTTTCAGATTTATTGTACACTGCCAGTTCACCAACCAGAACCTTCATTCTTGATTCCCCTTTTCTCTTTTTTTTGTTTTTTTTTAGTTCTCTCCCACCCCACACTTTGACTTTTGTATATTCTTTAGTGATTAAGTGCTTCTAGGAGGTAAGGGTTCAAACAATGAGCTTATTCAAACACAACGATTTAGATTATTATAGGGTTATCAAAGAACAGGCTTCTGGCTCAAAGGGGTTAACTATGGTAGTATGCACAGGTGGATTCTCAAGTATAAAGGATTGCACAAAGAAATGCCTCAATCATCTCTAAGACCAAACGGCTTCTATTTCGCTTTGCAAACACACAGGGCAAATTCTAGGTATCATATGCAGGCATAGGATGCAAGTAACAACTCACACACACTTAGCATGTAACTCATTCCGAATCAGTTCATCAACACAATCATACGAGTGTTCAAGCCAGACAAGATGTGCAAAATTAAGGCATATATTATGAGTCCACAAACAAGCTTAGACCTTACACCCTTAGTTCGTTTTCTTTGCAAGTGTGCACATTTGGGGTTACATTGTGACCTTCACCCATTTAATCCTAAAACTATAAAAGAAAAATCTACCTAACCCGGTTCAAGAAAAACCCTTGGAAAAGAATCGTGGTCCAAAGAAAAACCAAGGGGGAGTACTACACTACCTAAAAGAAGAAAATAAAATAAAAAAATTCTACATGGACTACTTCCCTCAAGAGTACTGTCCACATAGTCCGTCATCAGGGAGAGTCCTCTACAAGTTTTTTTTTATATATATATATATCTGACTTTGACCCTCAAGAGACCCGTCAACAAGTGTCTGTCGTTGGGCCAAGTCAGCTACTCCTAATATAACTTACTATCATGGCATGTCCCCATGTCATATCAATACAGTAAAGAACAGAAGGGTGAGAAGACTTCCCTGAGACTCAATCCGAGTCGGAGACGGTGCTGGGGTCTACATGGCAGGT
Source organism: Nicotiana attenuata (assembly GCF_001879085.1). Lineage (NCBI taxonomy): Eukaryota > Viridiplantae > Streptophyta > Magnoliopsida > Solanales > Solanaceae > Nicotiana > Nicotiana attenuata. Next base: position 26,672 of record NW_017677739.1, read on the forward strand.
CCTCCCCAATGCGCGTAGCCAAGCCATAAACCGGCTCTCAGATCTAGCCTGCCTGTGTGACATGGCGTCCATCCGTGTGTGTAGACCATCCACCGAGGTGCGGAGATCCGCGACCTCTTCCTCCAAGGAGCGCAGCATAGGCCGGGAGGACTGTGAGCGTGATAGGTCTGCTCCAGAATGGGGGCGCCGAGAGGGCCCGGCACTGTCAACAGACCTCCTGGACGGTGCAACAGGGACCGGATCATCCTCCTCATCATCAATCTCAATTGTAGTGCGGGTGCCCCTGCCCACTCTGATGCTAGAAGCTTTGAAAGCTGCTTTGGGAGGCAAATCGCCATCAGCAGGGTTGGTAGGGGTGTTTCTCATCAAGCACAATGTGGTCACCAAGGAAGGGAAATAGAATCCCTGTGTCAGCAGCGGGCCCCGTAAGACCATTTCATCACCAATTATCCGGGCCGCATCAAAATCCTTCCCTGTCACAAAGCACCAAGTCAACAGTGCCCTATTGAAGTTCACGTCCGTGGTATTGCTAGAAGGCAGGAACCTGCTACAGATAACAGTCAACCAACACTTGGCCAGGTGAGTGAAGGAGTTAGAGTTGAGGGTTATTTGGTCACGTATCCATATGGGCTGCCCCCCTGTGCAAAGTACATCCGTCATCACCTCCCATGTCACCCCGGGCCTGTCATGGTAATAATCGACATCACTGGTGAACGGAGGCAGCCGCAACACCCGGCGAATTGTTTGAATTTGAGCACTGACCACCATACCCCGAACAATCACCTCCCTACCCAAGTTCAATGGGCAATTGGCATAAAATTCACGAACCAACATCTTGTTAACTGGTGCAGGGTCAGCAAATAGGAACTCCATTTCCCGCCTCCGTATCTCCTCATACATCTCCAATTTTTCGGCTCGGAGGGCTGCCCGATCAATCGGGATTTCAGGGATAAAAGTTTTGGTAGCCTTTCGTTGAAAT
>NW_017677740.1:0-726 GCF_001879085.1 Nicotiana attenuata
TGTTTCCTATATGCTTTCTGCTATACTTTCCGGTGTTCTAGTGTTCTTCTACTATATTTTCTACTAAGTTTTAAGTTTCTTTGTTTGCCTTCTACTGAGCACTATTGAGGTTTCTTCTAAGCATGATTTCTCTACTGTTCTTATCAGTATTTGCCAGTATGTTCTTTGAATCCTTCTACTGTAATTGCATTGTTACTTTGCTATCATATTTCTCATAAGTTCTGTTGTTAAAGAAGCCTGTTCTTTTCTGAAACTTCTAAACATGATTTCGATTCAATTGCTTGCCCTCTCATCTTTGCTTTATGGTTTGCTTGAACTGGAGTTTTATTTCGAACCCCCTAATTCTTTCAGACTGACTTTCTGTCTCTGAACTGAGTTTGGACATTTGTTTTCACACAATGTTGAGCTTTTTTGCTAAACTCTTCTACACTGGATTTTTTCTACTAATTTACACGACAGTCCTCTTTCACGCTCACATGCTCCTTATAGATGATGAATTTTCCTCTAAATGGTTTTCAAATTTGCAACTAGTGTAAACTTCTTTCTGAATATAGCTTGATTGATTTCTTTCCATCTTTTACTGATTTCCTAGGTGACTCGACTTAGGTAAAACCTTTCTTCATCTTTTATGACTTGGTTCATTCATACCAAATTTCAGACCTTGTGATTTACTGGTTGTTAATTGATTCCCTTGCCTTATTTGCACAAACCGTGTATTGTCAAAAC
>NW_017677740.1:3332-6667 GCF_001879085.1 Nicotiana attenuata
CCCTCTTATTTGAAGCCTTATTTGTCTATATGTTATTTGTACCCTAAAGTCACAACAATAGCTTGGCCGGGAACCACACTAGTGGATTCTGAGGGGTGCCTAACACCTTCCCCTTGGAATAATTTCAAGCCCTTACCCAATCTCTGGTTATCCAAACAAAACCCTTCTTAGTGTCCTAATGCACTTTAATCATTAGGTGGCGACTCTTCACTTCTCTTAAACCCAATTCCCAAAAGGGAACGAGTTGTCCTCCCAAATATCATAAACCCGATTTCGCGAGAAAAAGGGGGCATCGACAGCATGGCGACTCTGCTGGGGATATCTTTTAGGCTTTTACCATTTCAAGCTATTACTGTGACTTTACATTTCTTATATGCCTTTACTGTTTTAAGCATTTAATTCCCTCTTCTACCATGAAACTAACTTGTCTTTTTGTTTCTTTTCTTTATTTCTTTTACTGCTTTCCTTTACTGCAATCCCGTATTACTGTTTTAAATTATTGTAATTATTATTATGAATGTGCAAATACGTGGCAACTTGTTTTAGTTATTGCATAAGCATGTTTTCAACATCATATTCCACTCGTGCCAAACAAATACCATAGCGACGCTTATAATGAGTGGTTGCGCCCTTCCAATAATATCACCCCCTAAATCCGGCAAAGGCATATTTGCGGTAAAACCAATCGATCAACGGTGTAGTCAACGGTTCCGCGCCTTTCCCTCTTGAGTTGTCCGCTCAAAGGTACCAGTCTAATACCCCATAGAAACCTTACTCTGTTTAATTGTACATGCATCATGGCCAAACCTAGCCGAGTCAGTTATGTTGTCCGCACAATGACTCTTTAAGATAGCCTTGTCCAAAGTCCATTGGGTTTTCCCAAAACCCAAACGGACACTACCACGTTTTGTGCATTTATTTGGAGAACTAAAATGCTTTTATGCCAATTGTTGATATTAAGTAGTCGAGTCTGGTGGGGGGTAAGGGCCTAACACTTTGTCTTGCAGAAATATGAGGCACGAAGTCCCTAGATTCGGCATGGTAACCAACATCCACCCAAAATTGCTAAGTTGGTGGAAGGATCTTCATTCCAGTGATCAGACTCTTGTCCGGAAATACCTGGGAAACCTACCTTCTCTTTTGGAAATTCAACCCAACAACAAAATCATAGAGGCTGCTACCCTATTCTGGGATTGTGATAGGTCTGTGTTCCGCTTCGGAGACATTGAGATGACACCCCTGCTGAAGGAAATGAAGGCGGACATCTGGCCAGAGCCTACTTGCTACTAGGACTACGCGAGCTGGGAGAGCTGTTCGATGGAGTCAACAATGCCGAGTCTGGGGAAGGTCCCTCCGGGACCAAATAGGAATTTTCATTTTTTTTGCTTTATGAGATGTAATAAGGCCGATGGCCATTAGTGACTTTTTATTTTCTTGTTATTTAGTGTCATTTTGGGATTCGTCTACCATTTATCAATAAAATGAGGCATTTAGCATTCTAAGTTCTCCAAATTAACTTGTCGCTAGGCCTACCTCGGGCACAACGAGGTCCCCAAAATTAGGACGCGCTTTATATTTCAGCACTACGTGTTTAAATATTGCAACATTTTTTTTATATAATCCTTACTGACTTATTACTTTTTTTTTGTTTTTACTTTTTTGTTTATTCCCCTCCCCAAAGGTTAGTTCGTAAACTCTGGCAACGTCATCATATTTTACGAGATCCAGGGGTCCTCCACCTACTCCTCCTCCCAGTCATGTCAGACACAAAAATAAAGGAAAAATGGAAGATTCGAACAACTCAGCTGAACGGGTAGAGGTCACTCATGGTACTCTGGTCCCTAAGGAAAATGCATCCCAACTAGAACAAAAGCTGTTAAAGTTTCAGGAAGAACTTGATCAAGTCCGGAATTTGGCGAATCTATCATTTTCCCTCACCACTCCAGAGGTTTCTTCCCCAAAAACTCATAATCCTGTACCTCCGCAAAATATCCCAAAGCCACAAAACCATCCCGCTCCTCACCGCCACTGCAATACTTGCCATACTTGAAATGATACCTCACTGCTCATCCCAGAACTCCACAAATGACCACTGTCACACCTAACATAATACCCCCATCTACGTGGAGACTGTGCCACACTCCACCCAGCCCATCTCAAGCACACCCGAATCCGAGGGTAAGGACTTGCTCATCAGAAATCTAGCCGAAGAGCTTAAGAAGTTGACTAGCAGAATTCAAGGCGTTGAAGGTAGTAAGGGAATTGAGGGGCTAAACTATGAAGAACTTTGCATACAGCCCGATGTCGAACTGCCCGAGGGGTACAAACCTCCCAAGTTCGAGATGTTTGATGGTACGTGAGATCCAAGGGTCCACTTAAGGACATACTGTGATAAGCTGGTCGGAGTAGGAAAAGACGAGAAAATCCGCATGAAGCTTTTCATGAGAAGCCTGAAGGGAGACGCTTTATCTTGGTACATTAGCCAGGATCCGAAGAAGTGGTCGAGCTGGGTAAGCATGGCATCTGATTTTATGGACAGATTCAGGTTCAACACAGAGAATGCACCAGATGTGTTCTATATTCAAAACTTGAAGAAGAAACCCACAAGAGACCTTCTGTGAGTATGCTACTCGATGGAGGTCAGAAGCTGCTAAGGTTAGACCTGCTTTGGAAGAAGAACAAATGAACAAATTCTTCGTTCGGGCCCAAGACCCACAGTATTATGAAAGGCTGATGCTGATCGAGAATCACAAGTTTTCTGATATCATCAAGCTAGGAGAAAGGATCGAGGAAGACATCAAGAATGGTATAGTTAGAACTTTGAAGCCTTGCAAGCTACCAATAAGGCTTTACAGTCTGGTGGTACGTCCAAGAAAAGGGACGCAGGTGCTGTAATGGTTGCACAGAGAACCAAATCCCCTGTCAAATACCAAACCTATCCGATGCCTCCACCCACATATCAACCCACTCCAAATTACCAAGCACCCTCACCCTCTTACCATACTCCACCACCCACTTATCAGTCAGCTCCACCTCCTGCATATCAGCCCACTTCACCCAAATACTCCCAACCAGCACATGTTTACCAAGCCTACAACACCCAACCATCCCACTATCAATCACCTCCCCCACGTCAAAACTTCCCTAGACCTCGACCAAACTTTGACAGCAGACCTCCCAAATAGTATACCGCCATTGCTGAACCAATTAACCAGTTGTACGAAAGACTCAAAGCTGCTAGTTATGTCACCCCTATCCCTGCCATAACCCCAGAAAACCCTTCTCAGTGGGTCAATCCAAATAAATCCTGTGCATACCATTCCGGCACCATTGAT